>NC_041382.1:182789920-182830337 GCF_002162155.2 Triticum dicoccoides | reverse complement strand
AGCAGCAGTAGCGAAGGAATCCCTCGATCGAGTTCAGTTAACAGCCATCGATCGATCGCTCGGGTTCAGTAACGCGTAGCCTACAGTGCAATCGCTCGGGTTTAGTTAGAGCCCAACGCCTCGCTCGGGTTCAGTTAGAGCCAACGCCTCGCACACACGCGCGTACGTGTACGAGAGAAACGCGCATCGCTCGGCTCCCGACCTCCCACCATAACCGGGAACTCCCCGAAATTTTCCTCGCCCTCGCTTCTACCACGGTTTTTTCCGTCATGGACGGCCCAAAGAATGTCATGCAGCTACGTCTCCGGCCCACCCAAGACGAAGAGCCCATTTTCTGTCATGATTTTTTGTCATAGAAGTAGGAGCCCACCACATCTATGATGATACCGGGTTTTGTCACAATTATCGTCATAGAAGTGTCATATGTATGACAAAAAAATTCGTTCGGCCCAAAATGTCACGGATGTGTCTTTTTTTGTAGTGTTGAGACGCATAGGTGGAGGGGACGGGGCTCAGGCGTCGCGAATTTAGCCCGGTGCCGACGGTGGCTCTCCGGCCATGGAGGGCTATGGAGGGCACAAGGAGGGGAGTGGCTTGGTCCGGGGGGGTCGCTGGGAGGGAGAGAGAGCGAAGGATATCCATAGGGGGCCTGGGGCGGCTTTATATAGCCGGCCCGTGGCTCACCATGGTCCAGTGCGCCGGCGAGGCTGTTGCCGTTGCTGCAGGTCACGGGGGCTCATGTGGGCGTGTCTAGGGCGTTAGTGGAGGAGGTCTACAACCAGGGGAAGGGAGAGAGAGAGCGGGGAGGGCCAGAGGCATCGCGCGTGTGAGCTCGTCCATTGGAGCTCTCGGGCGACTGGCGCGCGTGCAAAGGGAGGCAGCAGGAGTAGGAAAGAGGAGGGGGCCGACCAAGTAGCGTGTCGCGGACGTCGAGGCGGCCTCGGGAGACATGAGGGGGAGGGCCGAGGTCGCCGGGGGCGCCGGGCAGGGTGCGGCTACAGTGCGGGAGCGCATTGTAGCACCCTCCAAAGCGCGTGCGTGGCCGGCATGGCCATTTTTTAGGCAATGTGGGCGCGGCCAAGTGTGTCTGGTAGTGCTAGGGAGAAGTAAAGAAGAGGGGAGGGGCATTGGATGCCCTGGGGAGCCAGTAGGAGAGGAGTGGGGTTGAGAGAGAGGGGGGAAGGGGCTGTCCAGAGAGGGAAAGAGAGGTTTTACCCCCCCCCCCAATAATGGAGTTGTGGACTTGCAATTGTTACTGGGGGGTGCAAGGTGACCAGGGCCAACTGTGGTAAAAATGTGGAGTCATGGAGAAGAGTGGAAGAGGTCAAAAATGAAGTTTTGGTAAAGTGGCAGAAAGTGTTTGTTGTTGGTTTGGGAAGGTAAATGAATTCCATTTGGCATGAGACTCCACAGGGCGAAATGGAACATACAATTAGGGCCTTCCACCAACTTTGAGCTCATTTGGGAAAAGTTCACAATGTAACTTTTGTAAACCCTAGAAATCAACAGAAATGCATTTACCAAGATCTAGTCATGCAAAACCAATCCCCTTGATGCACTACTTTGTGTAGTATCATCATTTGGGCTTTTGAGCATGACCACAAGGTTTGGGGGTATTTGGAATAAGTTGGCAATGTAAAGTTGTTCAAATTTGAACCTGAACAGAGATGGTTTTGGGGCACTTTTGTGATCAAAAACAATTTGGATTGAGTTGAAACTCTGTAATATCATCACATTATGCATATGTGACTTGCTAGAATTTTTCGGGATTTATTGGAAAATATTTCTTGTAGAAATATTTCAAATGCTTGAAATGGATAGAAATGGTTTTGGGATGTTTTGTCCAATATTTTGAACATGACCATGTGTTGAAACTCTTATATATGGAAAATATATGTCCATAGAGTTTCCCTGATTTTTGTCAAATATTTTTGAAACAATAAAATAATTTTTCCTTATTAAAGACCATTTCTGGCCTTAAGAAAAAGCTTTTACATAAAATAGGAAAATAACTTTTAAAATTATATTTTTGTGGTTTATGGGAATCCTATATCTAATAGGTTTCAAATATACTCTTTGAAATATTTTCATACCCCAAATCAAGTACTTGTAGTGCAAACCTCAATTCAGGGGTTTTTGGAAAACTAATTTTTGAAAATACTATTTGGCCAAATTATTTTTGTAAGAAAATACTACATTGCACTATACACATGGCATGATCATTGGGCAGAAGTTTGGGGCAAGGAGATAAAGTACAAAAGGTGGAGTAGTTGACTTTAAAGAGCACTTGAAAAAACCACACAGAGAAAACCAACTGAAAAATAAAATCCAAATAATGCAAAAGGTTTTGGCAAACCACACTTTATCATGATTTATTAGCTTAAGTGTTGTGGCATGAAAATCAGGGTGTGACAACAACAAACTTATCCAAAAACTCCATGAACACCTTGTTCATCATACTCATAAAATAGGCAGGGACATTAGTCAATCCAAATGACATGACCGTGTACTCGTATAGCCCGTACCTTGTGGTAAAAGCTGTCTTAGGTATATCCTATTCTCGGATCTTCAGCTGGTGGTATCCTGATCGAACGATCTTGGAGAATACTTTGGCTCCTTTCAGCTGGTCAAACAAATCATTGATCATTGGTAGTGGGTACTTGTTCTTGATTGTCACTTCATTCAACGCCCGATAATCAACAACCATTCTCAAAGATCCATCCTTCTTCTCAACTAAGAGCACTGGGGCTCCTCACGGTGATGAACTAGGTCGAATATATCCTTTCTCCAGTAACTCCTTGATCTGCTTCTTAATTTCTTCCAGATCATTTGCGGGCATCCGGTATGGCCTCTTTGATATTGGTCCGGTGCCTGGCAACAGCTCTATCAAAAATTCTATATCTCGATCTGGTGGCATGCCTCGTAATTCCACTAGAAATACATCCGGGTAATCCTTCACAACAGGCACTTCTTCCTGAACAACTCCCAAGAGTGAATTTACTTGAGTCCTCCTTGGCGCATGCCTAGACACGTACTTGATCCGTTTACCCTCTGGGGTGGTGAGAAGAATTAACTTACTAGCACAATCGATATTTCCTCCATACTTTGATAGCCAATCCATGCCTAGTATTATATCCAATCCTTGTGACTCCAAAATTATTAGGTCTGAGGGGAAAACATGGCTACCAATGGTTAATGGTAACCGGTCACACCATCGGTTGGCCATATACTCTGCTCCCAGCGAGCTTACTAACATGGGTGACCTAAGGGCTAAGGTTGGCAACTTAAACTTGTCCACAAATCCCCTTGATATGTATGAATGCGATGCACCAGTGTCAAAAAGAACGAGAACGGTAAATGACTTAATCAAAAACTTACCAATCACTGTGTCAGGCTGATCCTCTACTTCCTCCATGTTGATGTGGTTCACCTGACCTCTGGTGAAGGGATTGGGCTTCTTTCCAGAGTTTCCATTTTCATTGCCATTCTTCAACTCAGAACAATCATTGGCATAGTGTCCAGTCTTCCCGCACTTGTAACAGGTGATATGACTTAGATCCTTCTTAGCGGGTGTTGCTGGGTTGGAACGGTTCTAGCTGCTGCTTGCTCCATTCCCATTTCCATTCTTGGGGCTACTATGGTTATGTGAGCTTCCTCCATTATGAGTATGGCCTCCATGGTTATGGGTGTAACCTCCTGAGTTAGGGGCAAAGCGAGGCTTCTACTGAGCTCCAGAATTATACTTTCCCTGTCCATACTTCCTTTTGCGACTCTATCTATTGCTGCTTGCCTTCAATCATAAGTGCCCTATCTACCAATTCTTTGTAGTTAGTGAATGTTGCCACCATCAACTGCATACTCAGCTCATCATTCAGCAATAGTAATAAACTAAACGATCATAATGCTAAGCTAACAGATGGGTCAAGTCAATCACATCATTCTCTAATGATGTGATCCCATTTATGAAATTACAACTCATGTCTATGGTTAGGAAACTTAACCATCTTTGATTAACGAGCTAGTCAAGTAGAGGCATACTAGTGACACTCTGTTAATCTATGTATTCACACATGTACTAAGTTTCCGGTTAATACAATTCTAGCATGAATAATAAACATTTATCATGATATAAGGAAATATAAATAACAACTTTATTATTGCCTCTTGGGCATATATCCTTCAAATTGCTATGATCCCGTTGATTCTTTGAAATATCCCTTTTTGATGAACTTGATGATTGCTATGCTTGTGGCCAAGATGCCAATATGAATTATGTTTATGGAGATGAACTTGCTGTAGTTCCTTATGTTGAGAATGAAATTGTTGATATTGCACCCACACATGATACTCCTATTATCTTTTTGAATTCTCCAAGCTACACTATATTGGAGAAGTTTGTACTTATTAAGGATTACATTGATGGGTTACCTTTGTAGCGATCCGACCTCACATGATCAAATCTCTGTGTATAAGTGTCATCCCTGGATCGATAATGCTGACACACACAGAACTCGAGGATTTATAATAGAGTTCAATCACACACTTATTACATCGAATGTCTCAAAAGAGAACTTATTACAATAATATGGCTTAAGGCCATCTAAATAAGATAACAACGGAAGCTTCGAAAGGTAAATGAGTCCATCAACTCCAACAGCATAGCTGAGTGCACGACAATGACCTAGCGCACCTTACTCTTCATCTGAAAACTCTACAACATAATACATTGCAGCCTATGTAGGTCAGCACATGGAATATGCTGGCAAAATAACACTATAGAGCAAAGAACATGAAACAACTATAACTATATGCATATGTGGCTGGTGGAGGCTCTATGGTTAATTTTGCATAAAGCTAGTTTTTCCCTACAACAAAGGAATATATTTTATTTAACTACAAAGTTTGTTGAGAACATTGAGAATGGAAACCCCATCTCAATCACAAATTAATAATCAATAACCCAACAAGTTAATTAAGTAAAGTGATGAGATCAACATAATAATTCAAGCACCAGATACTCAAGATGTCCATAACCGGGGACACGGCTAATCATGATTAGTTTGTACGCTCTGCAGAGGTTTGTGCACTTTTCCCCACAAGACTCGATCTCCTCTGTTGAATTCCTCGCACTACATGGTGTTTGAGAAACGGATGATCGAGACTCGTAGTAGCACGCTTCGCACTCCGGAAACTCTATCATAGACAATAGCATACATAAGCACTCAAGCATAAGATGCAAGGGTAAACTCAAAGGAAAAGATCCAAACTGTAAGTTCAACTGAAGAGCTTTGATTTGCAAAAGAATCAATCGAATCGGAGCTACGAAACTCAAACTACGATCAAAAGAAGTTCGAATTCAAATATGCTTGAAACCAAATTTTAAATTTTCAAAACCACGTTCAAGTTGATTAACTAGAAAGAGGGGAACAAGACGAAGATTTTGGTGTTGGTTTCACTGGATTTGGACGAACGAGCGAAAAGTTGCGAAGGTTTGAAGATGAGGGACTAATCTATGATAAAAGTAATTGCGGATAGGTCCCTGGCCAAAAAATAAAATGAAAAGGAAAATTTACCGGACGAACCTCCGCTAACAGAGGCTAACGAACGAATCTGTTCGTTAAAACGAACTAAACAAAGAACGTTCGCTAACTAGCAAGCCCTAAAAAAACCGATCTAAAACCGATGAACCGAAAAAAAAATAAACCGACGAAACCCAAAAAAACTGACCTAGGTTTATACCTAAAAACCGACGGGGTTGACAGTGGTTTCCGGCGAGGTGGCAGCGGCATCGGCAGCGGGGCACGGCTGCGGCGTGGCGTAGGTGGGCAGCGGCACGGGCGGTGACGCGGGAGGCAGGAGGCGGCGGCGGCGGACTCGCGGCGGCTACAACTTGCGGGAAGGCGGCGGCAGCGCGGGTTGCAGGGAGGCGGCAGCGTCGGATGTGAGGAGGGGCGGCGGGGCGGGCTCCGGTTATAAAGGGGCCAAGGAGAGGTGTTTGGGCGAGGGGGCGGGGATGGGGAGTCCGGCTCGGAGTCCCTCGAGCAGCGGCGGCGAGGCGGAGTCCTCCGCATGAGAGGAAGTCGGCTACAGGCCGGCTCGGCTAGGCCTTCGGCCCAGTCGGACGACGAAGTTTTTTTTAAAATAAATTTTGCCCAAAAGAAAATTCCTAATAAAATACAAAAAATTCTAAAAAATACCAGAAACAATTTTCACCGTCTAAGTCTAATATTTAGAACAAGGTGAACATTTTTCTGGCCTAAAAATGCAATTTTCAAAAATGCACATTTTTCTAATTCAAATAAAATAGCAAATAAAATCCAAACAAAATTTTAATTTGATTTTAAAATTTCTTCTCCAATATTCCTATCTTTTGAAGAAGTCATTTTATCTTCTCTTGTTTATTTTTATTTTTTGGAAATAATTGGAGAGAAATATATTTAAAATCAAATTGATCCTCTTTTCAAATTTGAGAAAAATTCAAATATGAAAATGAATGAAACCTCCAACTCACTCCTTGGGTCCTTGAGTTGCTTAAGATTTCTAGGATCACAACCAAAATTTAAACAAAATATGATATGCACCTATGTATAACATCCAAATTGAAAATTGGGATGTTACAGCCTTCTACCACTACACATGATAATTTTGATGAGTATAATATCCATGTGCTTGCTGCTCCTACTTGCAATTAGTATGAGAGAGGAACTATATCTCCATATCTATATGTTTCCAACACGATAAAATTGCAAGAAACAGCTTATGCTATGTATCGGCCTTTACTTGATGTGCATGAATTGTTCCTTTATGACATGTCGATGCATAGGAAGAGAGTTAGACTTCGTCATTGCATGATTTATGTTGCTTTGTGCTCGCTACTAAATTCCAAATCATTGTTAATTAAAATTGGCTTTGATATACCTTGGGATCCGGGTGGATCCATTACTTGAGCACTTTATGCCTAGCTTAATGGCTTTCAAGAAAGCACTGCCACGGAGACAACCCAGGAGTTTCAGAGACTCATTTATTTCTGTTGAGTGCTTTTATAAAGTTTAAAAACAAAAATATAGAGGGGAATGAGGGAGTCCTGGACTAAGGGTCCTCGGGCGTCCGTCCTGTTAGCCATGGGCCGGATTGATGGGCTGTGAAGATACGAAGACCGAAGACTGCACTTGTGTCTGGATGGGACTCTCCTTGGCGTGGAAGGCAAGCTTGGCGACCAAATATGTAGATTCCTTTCTTTGTAACCGACCTTGTGTAACCCTAGATCCTCCCGGTATCTATATAAACCGGAGGACTTAGTCTGGAGGAGGGACATTATCATAACCATACAAGCTAGGCCTCTAGGGTTTAGCCATTACGGTCTCGTGGTAGATCAACTCTTGTAATACTCATATTAATCAAGATCAATCAAGCAGGACGTAGGGTATTACCTCCATAGAGAGGGCCTGAACCTGGGTAAAACATTGTGTCCCCTGTCTCCTGTTACCATCGACCTTAGATGCACAGTTCGGGACCCCTACCCGAGATCCGCCAGTTTTGACACCGACATTGGTGCTTTCATTGAGAGTTCCACTGTGTTGTCGCCAAAAGGTTTGATGGCCCCTTCAATCGTCAATAATGACGCTGTCCAAGGAGAAACTTTCCTCCCCGGACAAATCTTTGTGTTCGGCGGCTTCGCACTGCAGGCCAATTCATTTGGCCATCTAGAGCAGATAGAAAGCTATGCCCCAGGCCATCAGGTCAGATTTGGGAGCTTGAACTATGTTACGGACATCCGTGGGGACTTGATCTTTGCCGAATTCAGGACCGCGGCTACCACTCCTAGCCACCCCGAGGGACATGACCTAAATCTGTCATCGGACTGCATCTAGGAGACAGCTCCCATAACCGCTCTGGCCTTAGATCTGGAGCAGACTGTGCCATCCAAGGATGGGAAGCTCAACCCCGCCACAGAGGCCACAGATTCCCCGGCGTTGGAGCCACACATAGACTTGATCTCACATGATACCTGTGCCACCGGAAATCCGGACTCATCTCCGGCCGTAAGTTCCAAACCATGTGAGCCTGCGGACGCCGAACTTGATCGTTTATCGATCTTCGAATTCAGCACCGCAGACATCTCCCAGCACTCGCCTTTGGGCGACATGCTAAACTCATTGAAAAACTTGTCCTTTGCGGGGGACTCACAGTCGAACTATGTTCGGTTCGAACTAGGGGCTGATGATGGAGAATCTTGCTTCCCACCCGCCACCCACTCCATAGCCACTGTCGAGGACTTAAGCGACATGCTCGATTATGGCTTCGAAGACTTCGCTGGTATAGATGACGATGCCGAAGAAGAGCAGGGCCGAAACCCGCCACTCACCGGATGCGGGACGGACACTTATTCATACGACGTATACACGGTGGATACACCTAAAGAAACTAACAACGATGACAAAGAAGATCCAGTTGAGGATGAACCTCCTGAGACACAGCCCAGACGTCGGCGTCAGTGGTGCCGCTCTAAGTCATGTCATGCAAAAGACAATAATACCGGCACCAGAGAAAACAACACCCCGAACGATGCCGAAGACAATGAAGCCCCTGTTGGGGCAACATCCGAACAGGATGAACTGGAAGACGGGCACGATAGCCCGCATGAACAGGCCATACACGAAGACTCGGAGGACAGTAATTATCTTCCGCTCTCCGAGGATGAGGAGAGCCTCAGCGACGAGGATTTCATCGTTCTTGAGGAACCTCTCGAGCAGGAGCGCTTTAAACGCCGGCTATTAGCCACTGCAAAGAGCCTGAAAAAGAAACAGCAGCATCTTCAAGCTGACCAAGACCTGCTCAACGATAGATGGACATATATCCTAGTGGCCAAAGAATATGGCCCCAGGCGCACAACCAAGGGTTACCCGCAGTGCAGATTGCTACCTCAGTTCGATAAGGAAGTGCCAGAGCCTGTACCACGCGGTCGAGACAATGCGGCTAACCGACCACCATGTAGTCGGGATAAAGCGGCAGCTCAAGCCGAATAGCAGCCCACCTCACCCCAAAGAAAAAAATAGAGATAAAACAGCTCGGGTTCATACATACGACCCTCGGTAGGACCTGGACAGTAGAGCAGGACATACCAGATCAATCTACGGATCGCAATGACGTGCCTCAACACGCAACGTCGGCTACCTATTCGGACGGGACAAGTCTAGTCACGCCCGGGCCAAAACCCGCAGACGGGCTCCATCTAAGCTATGTCGCGACATGGCCTAATATAGAGGCGCCGCACACCCACTCTGCTTCACTGACGAAGTAATGGAGCATGAATTCCCAGCAGGGTTTAAACCCATGAATATCGATCATATGATGGAACAACTGATCCCGCGGTATGAATCGAGGATTTTCTTCTCCATATTCATATGGCTCGAGGAGACAACCTTCATGCCATCAAATACCTCCCACTAAAACTCAAAGGACCAGCAAGGTACTGGTTAAATAGTCTGCCTGAAAACTCTATCGGCAGCTGGGAAGATCTGGAAGATGCCTTCCGTGACAACTTCCAAGGTACATACATCCGGCCACCAGACGCCGATGACCTAAGTCACATCGTCCAGCAGCCCGGAGAGTCAGCCAGGAAGCTCTGGACTAGGCTCTTAGTTAAAAATAACCAAATCGTAGACTGTCCGGACGCGAAAGCCCTAGCGGCCTTTAAACACAGTGTCTGGGATGAGTGGCTCGCCCGCCACCTCGGCCAGGAAAAACCAAAATCCATGTCAGCCCTTACCACTCTGATGACCCACTTTTGCGCAGGAGAAGATAGCTGGCTCGCTCATAGAAGCAACAGCGCCAGCAACCCGGGCACTTCCAAGTTCGAGACGGCAACGGGAAACCATGACGCAATAAGGACAAACGTGGCAATAGTAATGGGGGAGCGCACGACACAATGTCAACGCCGGATTCAGCGGCCCCAAACCCGGTCAACGGAAGAAGCCATTCAAGGCAAACAGAGACGGACTATCCAATTTGGATAAGATATTGGATAGGCCCTGCCAGATTCATGGCCACCCCAATAAACCAGCTAACCACACCAACAGAAGTTGTGGGGTCTTCAAATAGGATGGCAAGTTAAACGCTGAATACAAGGGGAAGAAGCCGCCCGACGACGATGACGACGATGAAACTCGCCAACCAAACACCGGGGGTCAGAAGCAGTTTCCCCCCGAAGTAAAGACAGTGAACATGGTACACATGACACAGTCCCCTACAGGGAAACGCATGGAGCGCTCTCTCCGTGCAGAGGATCACACTACGGCTATTTGATACGTCTCCGTTGTATCTACTTTTCCAAACACTTTTGCCCTTGTTTTGGACTCTAACTTGCATGATTTGAATGGAACTAACCCGGACTGACACTGTTTTCAGCAGAATTGCCATGGTGTTATTTATGTGCATAAACAAAAGTTCTCGGTATGACCTGAAACTTCACGAAACGTCTATTTGGAAATAATAAAAAATCCTTGCAAAAGATGAAGACCAGGGGGGCCACACCCTAGCCACGAGGGTGGGGGCGCGCCTGCCCCCTAGGGCACGCCCCCTACCTCGTGGGCCCCCTGGAGCTCCTCCAACCTCGACTCCAACTCTATATATTTGCTTTCGGAGAGAAAAAATAAAGGAGAAGGGTTCATCACGTTTTATGATACAGAGCCGTCGCCAAGCCCTAAAACCTCTCGGGAGGGCTGATCTGGAGTCCGTTCGGGGCTCCGGAGAGGGGAATCCGTCACCATCATGATGCTCACCACCATGCGTGAGTAATTCCATCGTAGGCTTGCCAAACGGTGATGGGTTGGATGAGATTTATCATGTAATCGAGTTAGTTTTGTTAGGGTTTGATCCCTAGTATCCACTATGTTCTGAGGTTGATGTTGCTATGACTTTGCCATGCTTAATGCTTGTCACTAGGGCCCGAGTGCCATGATTTCAGATCTGAACCTATTATGTTTTTATCAATATATGAGAGTTCTTGATCCTATCTTGCAAGTCTATAGTCACCTATTATGTGTTATGATCCATTAACCCCGAAGTGACAATAATCGGGATACTTACCGGTGATGACCATAGTTTGAGGAGTTCATGTATTCACTATGTGTTAATGCTTTGGTCCGGTACTCTATTAAAAGGAGGCCTTAATATCCGTTAGTTTCCGCTAGGACCCCGCTGCCACGGGAGGGTAGGACAAAAGATGTCATGCAAGTTCTTTTCCATAAGCATGTATGACTATATTCGGAATACATGCCTACATTACATTGATGAATTGGAGCTAGTTCTGTGTCACCCTAGGTTATGACTGTTACATGATGAACCGCATCCGGCATATTTCTCCATCACTGATCCATTACCTACGAGCTTTCCATATATTATTGCTCATCAACCTCCAGGACATACCTCACGGCCGGCCTCCCCATGAGGGCCAGCTGCGCGGCGGCCTGGTTGGCGACGGTGGCAAGGCGATCGTGCCAACGGTTCTCGCCCTCCATGTGGTCCGTGAAGTTGAGGCCCTCGTTCTTCCGCAACAGCTTCTCGGCCTCCAGCTCCTTGGCCAGGGTCCCCTCTCGGGTTGTGGCCTCCGACAGCACCTCCTCGAGACCCTCCAGCTTCAGCTTGAGGTCTTTGATGGAGTTGTTGGCCTCGGAGAGCTCCCCAGCCTTGCGGACGACCGCGCCCTGCGCCTCTGTCAGTGCACTGTTGAGCGTGTCCTGCTCCTGGGACAGCTTCAGGGCCTGCTCCTTCAGCCTGTCACGCTCTCCCTCCAGCTCCTCCACCTTGCCGGCATGAACCTGGGCCTGGGCATTTAGTGCCTCCTTGTGCCTCTGCTCCAGCTCACTGGTCCGCTGCAAGATGAGCTTCTCCACCTCTGCATCCTTGCCGCGAAGCATGGCGGCAAGCTTCTCCTCGCGTGTAGCGAGGTCCTCCTCCTAGGAGTTCAGCGCGGCCTCGCACTGGGTCCGAGCGGCTTCGGCGGCCTCGGCCAAGTTCTTCGCCGCCTCCTGAGCTTTCTCGATGTCGGCGAGCTTCATGGTGAGCTCCACGTCGCGCCTGGCCTGCTCACCCTGGGCCGCCTTGAGCTCCTTGTGGGCCTCGCGGAACCAGTCATGCGCCTTGGCAACGTGCTTCTGGAGGTCCGCCCCCGCCTTCTCCACCACCGCCGCCCTAGACTTAGCCTTGTCCAGGCAGGCGCGGTGGAGCGCCTGGAGCTTCCGGAAGCTGGCGCCCATGGCGTGGAGGAGCCGCTCTTCCTGCGAGCCGTCGCCGCCAATGATCGGCTCGTCGACGACTTCAACCTTGGCAGCGGCAAGCACTTCGTCGTCGAACACCTCTCCCTTAACGGGTGTCCTGGTGCTCGACGTGCTTGGAAGGTGGACGAACAAATCGTCACCCACCCTCAGGTACTTGCCGGAGCCGGAAGCAGCAGAGGAGGAAGGCTGGTCACCAGCCTCCTCCTCCTCCTGCTCGGTAACGGCCCTGCTGGCTTCCCTGGCAGGCCCCTTGCCGGCCTCCACAGTGGCAGCCTTGTCGGCCTCCCCGGTGGGCCCCTTGGCAGCGTCCACGGCTGCGTCTTTGGTGGCCTCCTCGGCGGCAATCCTCTCGGCGTCCCGGCGGCCTTGGCGACGCCCTCAATGACTGTGTCCTCGTCCTCTGGGTTCACCGAGGAGGAGTCTGGGCACCGAAGAAGGGGGTGAGACAAGGCCAGGACCAGGAGCAAAAAAAGGAGGGGGGAAGCAGGGACGAATGGCAAAAGGCTTACCTATGCCAGTACTCGGCTAGGAAACGGAAGCCCCCTTCCCGCCAACGTTTGGCATCGAGACAAAGCCGCCGGCGCCCAAGTTCTCCTCCTCCTCCTCCATGTGCGTGGGCCCGGTGCCTGGCGCCCTTGCCGGGGACGCCCCCCGGGGTGGCGTGGTCGATGGGGGCGGCATGTTGGGAGTAGCCCTCTGTGGCTCCTCCTGCTGCTGCTCTCCTCCTGCGTACCTGACAAGGTCAGCACCAAGGTGTCGTGCCCCTGACACATGTCGAGGGGAGAAGGGTGATGAATTTACGCTGGGGGCTCTGCCGGGGGCTGCTGTCTGGGCTGCTCAACACCACCAATGGCGCCCCTGAAGTACCAACTGGGGGCTGGCCACCCACCGAGACCTTGGCCCTCTTCGCTCTCTGGGCCAGCATCTCCCCGTCCCTGCAAAGATGAAAACAAGTCAAGACAAGCAACACAGGTTGAGGAGGCAGAGATAACGAAAAGGAGTCAGATACTTACTCGCCGTCCGCCTCCTCCTCTGCTGTCTTCCTCTTCCTCTTCAGGCTGAGGGATCCATAATCAAAAGTGACCTCCATGTCAACATTCGCTAGAGGAGGAGAAGGAGGTGGTGTTTGGGCACGCGCGGACAAAGAAGGGGCGGTTGTCTTCTTCTTCACCGCGGCCTTCGCTGGCTTCTTTGCCGCCGTGGCCCTCATATGGTGCCCGGGCTCCTCCAAGGTCAGCTGTGACCGCGCAGCTCTGCCGGGCCAGACCGGCTCGCTGGAACTGGCCCGCCGCAGGACTCGCCCCCTCCCCGTAGGTGGCGTCAGCTCTGTGGTCTCGGCCTCCTCCGACGACGACTCGCCGGTCGCATCTTCAACCAAAGGAGCCTCAGTGCCGGCGCTGCTGACTCCCCCGGCGGCCGCCGCCCACCGGACGAGCTCCTCCTCCTCTGCGGCCGTCGCGGCCTTGTCCTCCACTCTATCGGTGTTGCCGGCCTCCCTGGCGAGTTGCGCCTCCCTCGCCCTGGTGGCAATGTAGTTCAGCTCCGCCTGGCAGGTGTATTGGACAAGCAGCCGCTCGGTGTTGGTGTTGACATACTCCTCATGCAGGGTGTCGAAGAACTGATGCACTTCAGCATCCTCCGGCTCCTTCCAGCTCGGGACGGGGCCGTGCGCGTTGCAGTCCGGCATCATGGCGGTGATCTCGGACCGACGCGAGTTGTTGCACAACGGGACCACCCCCATCAGCAGCTTGAACAGAGGCCCCTTGAGGACCTTGCCGGCCTTCGCGGCGGCCCTCGCAACCTTGCCGGTCCGCTCGACCTCACCGTCGCGGCCCATGTCGAGCTGGTAGATCCGCTGGTAGAAATGGGCATGCGCCATCACTGTGAAGTTATGGTCGAGGCCGGAGCGGAGCCGCATGATGGCAGCGGGGTTTGTGAAGAACCAGGCTGGCCTCCCCTTGTTATGCAGAGGAGCGATCCGGCGACAGATGAAGTTCGCCCCAATCATCTCAACGGTGAGCCCAGCCTAGGTTAGCCGGAGAATCCTGGTGGTGGCGACCGTGACCTTTCCGTCGTCGGTGTCGATGTCGCTCCAATTGCTTCCGCGAACCGACAGCGACCGGCAAACTCTGCAGAACGCCGGCTGGTCCTTCTCCTCGACCCAGCACCACCGGCCCCGCCATTCTTCCCACCTCTCCTTCAAGGCGCCATCCAGGTACGCTCCCTTGGACTTTGGGATCCAGGCGATGCAACCCGAGATGGTGTTGGAAATATGCCCTAGAGGCAATAATAAAAGCATTATTATTATATTTCTTTGTTCATGATAATTGTCTTTATTCATGCTATAATTGTATTATCCGGAAATCGTAATACATGTGTGAATAACAAACACCAACATGTCCCTAGTAAGCCTCTAGTTGACTAGCTCGTTGATCAATAGATAGTCATGATTTCCTGGCTATGGACATTGGATGTCATTGATAACGGGATCACATCATTAGGATGATGTGATGGACAAGACCCAATCCTAAGCATAGCGTGAGATCGTGTAGTTCGTTTGCTAGAGCTTTTCTAATGTCAAGTATCTCTTCCTTTGACCATGAGAGCATGTAACTCCTGGATACCGTAGGAGTGCTTTGGGTGTATCAAATGTCACAACGTAACTGGGTGACTATAAAGGTGCACTACAGGTATCTCCGAAAGTATCTATTGTTTTATGCGGATCGAGACTGGGATTTGTCACTCCATATGACGGAGAGATATCACTGGGCCCACTCGGTAATGCATCATCATAATGAGCTCAAAGTGACCAAGTGTCTGGTCACGGGATCATGCATTACGGTACGAGTAAAGTGACTTGCCGGTAACGAGATTGAACGAGGTATTGGGATACCGACGATCGGATCTCGGGCAAGTAACATATCGATTGACAAAGGGAATTGCATACGGGGTTGATTAAATCCTCGACATCGTGGTTCATCCGATGAGATCATCGTGGAGCATGTGGGAGCCAACATGGGTATCCAGATCCTGCTGTTGGTTATTGACCGGAGAGCGATCTCGGTCATGTCTACATGTCCCCCGAACCCGTAGGGTCTACACACTTAAGGTTCAGTGACGCTAGGGTTGTAGGGATATGTATATGCAGTAACCCGAATGTTGTTCGGAGTCCCGGATGAGATCCCGGATGTCACGAGGAGTTCCGGAATGGTCCGGAGGTAAAGATTTATATATGGGAAATCCTGTTTCGGGCATCGGGACAAGTTTCGGGGTTATCGGTATTGTACCGGGACCACCGGAAGGGTCCCGGGGGTCCACCGGGTGGGTCCACCTGTCCCGGGGGGCCACATGGGCTGTAGGGGGTGCGTCTTGGCCTACATGGGCCAAGGGCACCAGCCCCACATAGGCCCATGCGCCTAGGGTTTGAAGAGGGAAGAGTCCTAGGAGGGGAAGGCACCTCCTAGGTGCCTTGGGGGAGAGGGAAACCCCCCTTGGCCGCCGCCCCCCTAGGAGATTGGATCTCCTAGGGCCGGCCACCCCCCCTTGGCCCTCCTATATATAGTGGGGGAAAGGAGGGACTTCAGACCTTGGCCTTTGGTTGCCTCCTTCTCCCTCTCCAACACCTCCTCCTCCTCCATAGTGCTTGGCGTAGCCCTGCCGGAGTACTGCAGCTCCATCAACACCACGCCGTCGTGCTGCTGCTGGTGCCATCTCCCTCAACCTCTCCTCCCCCCCTTGCTAGATCAAGAAGGAGGAGACGTGGCTGTTCCGTACGTGTGTTGAACGCGGAGGTGCCGTCCGTTCGGTACTAGGATCTCCGGTGATTTGGATCACGTCGTGTTCGACTACATCATCCCCGTTCTTTGAACGCTTCCGCTTGCGATCTACAAGGTATGTAGATGCATCTAATCACTTGTTTCTAGATGAACTCATAGATGGATCTTGGTGAAACCGTAGGAAATATTTTGTTTTCTGCAACGTTCCCCAAGAGTGGTATCAGAGCTAGATCTATGCATAGTTCCTCTTGCACGAGTAGAACACAATTTGTTGTGGGCGTAGATTTGTCAACTTTCTTGCCGCTACTAGTCTTATCTTGCTTCAGCGGTATTGTGGGATGAAGCGGCCTGGACCAACCTTACACGTACGCTTACGTGAGACCGGTTCCACCGACTAACATGCACTAGTTGCATAAGGTGGCTGGCGGGTGTCTGTCTCTCCTACTTTAGTTGAAGCGGATTCGATGAAAAGGGTCCTTATGAAGGGTAAATAGAAGTTGACAAATCACGTTGTGGCTTTCACGTAGGTAAGAAAACGTTCTTGCTAGAACCCTACTTCAGCCACGTAAAACTTGCAACAACAATTAGAGAACGTCTAACTTGTTTTTGCAGCAAGTGCTTTGTGATATGATATGGCCAAAGTTGTGATGAATGATGAATGATCTATATGTCATGTATGAGATGTTCATGCTATTGTAATAGGAATCACGACTTGCATGTCGATGAGTATGACAACCGGCAGGAGCCATAGGAGTTGTCTTTATTTTTTGTATGACCTGCGTGTCATTGAAGAACGCCATGTAAACTACTTTACTTTATTACTAAACACGTTAGTCATAGAAGTAGAAGTAGTCGTTGGCGTGACAACTTCATAAAGACACGATGATGGAGATCATGATGATGGAGATCATGGTGTCATGCCGGTGACAAGATGATCATGGAGCCCCGAAGATGAAGATCAAAGGAGCTATATGATATTGGCCATATCATGTCACTACTTTATATAATTGCATGTGATGTTTATTATGTTTTATGCATCTTGTTTACTTTGGACGACGGTAGTAAATAAGATGATCCCTTAAAAAAATTCAAGAAGTGTTCTCCCCTAACTGTGCACCGTTGCTACAGTTCGTCGTTTCGAAGCACCACGTGATGATCGGGTGTGATAGATCCTTATGTTCACATACAACGGGTGTAAGACAGTTTTACACAGCGAAAACACTTAGGGTTAACTTGACGAGCCTAGCATGTACAGACATGGCCTCGGAACACGGAGACCGAAAGGTCGAACATGACTTGTATGGAAGATACGATCAACATGAGAATGTTCACCGACGATGACTAGTCCGTCTCAAGTGATGATCGGACACGGCCTAGTCGACTCGGATCGTGTAACACTTAGATGACCAAAGGGATGTCAAATCTGAGTGGGAGTTCATTATAATTTGATTAGATGAACTTAATTATCATGAACTTAGTCTAAATATTTTACAATATGTCTTGTAGATCAAATGGCCAACGTAGTCCTCAACTTCAACGCGTTCCTAGAGAAAACCAAGCTGAAAGACGATGGCAGCAACTATACGGACTGGGTCCGGAACCTAAGGATCATCCTCATAGCTGCCAAGAAAGATTATGTCCTACAAGCACCGCTGGGTGACGCACCTGTCCTCCCTGCAGAACAAGACGTTATGAACGCTTGGCAGGCACGTTCCGATGACTACTCCCTCGTTCAGTGCGGCATGCTTTACAGCTTAGAGCCGGGGCTCCAAAAGCATTTTGAGAGACATGGAGCATATGAGATGTTCGAAGAGCTGAAAATCGTTTTCCAAGCTCATACCCGGGTCGAGAGATATGAAGTCTCCGACAAATTCTTCAGCTATAAGATGGAGGAAAATAGTTCTGTCAGTGAGCACATACTCACTATGTCTGGGTTACATAACCGCTTGACTCGGCTGGGAGTTAATCTCCCGGATGATGCGGTCATTGACAGAATCCTCCAGTCGCTTCCACCAAGCTACAAGAGCTTTGTGATGAACTTCAATATGCAGGGGATGGAAAAGACCATTCCTGAAGTATTTGCTATGCTGAAATCAGCAGAGGTAAAAGTCAAGAAGGAACATCAAGTGTTGATGGTCAATAAAACCACTAAGTTCAAGAAGGGCAAGGGTAAAAAGAACTTCAAGAAGGACGGCAAGGTAGTTGCCGCACCCAGCAAGCAAGCTGCCGGGAAGAAGCCAAAGAATGGACCCAAGCCCGAGACTGAGTGCTTTTATTGCAAGGAAAGTGGTCACTGGAAGCGGAACTGCCCCAAATACTTAGCGGACAAGAAGGCCGGCAAAACCAAAGGTATATTTGATATACATGTAATTGATGTGTACCTTACCAGTAATCGTAGTGACTCCTAGGTATTTGATACCGGTGCCGTTGCTCATATTTGTAACACACAGCAGGAGCTGCGGAATAAACGGAGACTGGCGAAGGACGAGGTGACGATGCGCGTCGGGAATGGTTCCAAGGTCGATGTGATTGCCGTCGGCACGCTACCTCTACATTTACCTACGGGATTAGTTTTGAACCTCAATAATTGTTATTTTGTGCCAAGTTTGAGCATGAACATTGTGTCAGCATCTCATTTAATTCGAGATGGCTACTCATTTAAATCCGAGAATAATGGTTGTTCTATTTATATGAGAGATATGTTTTATGGTCATGCTCCGATGGTGAATGGTTTATTCTTTATGAATCTCGAGCGTAATGCTACACATATTCATAGTGTAAGTACCAAAAGATGTAAGATTGATAGTGATAGTCCCACATACTTGTGGCACTGCCGCCCTGGTCACATAGGTGTCAAACGCATGAAGAAGCTCCATGCTGATGGACTTTTAGAGCCTCTTGACTACGAATCATTTGACAAGTGCGAACCATGCCTCATGGGTAAAATGACCAAGACTCCATTCTCAGGAACAATGGAGCGAGCAACCAACTTATTGGAAATCATACATACTGATGTGTGCGGTCCAATGAGTTTTGAGGCTCGCGGTGGCTATCTTTATGTTCTCACCCTCACTGATGACTTGAGTAGATATGGGTATGTCTACTTAATGAAACACAAGTCTGAGACCTTTGAAAAGTTCAAGGAATTTCAGAGTGAAGTTGAGAATCAACGTGACAGGAAAATCAAGTTTCTACGATCAGATCGTGGAGGAGAATACTTGAGTCACGAGTTTGGTACACACTTAAGAAAATGTGGAATAGTTTCACAACTCACGCCGCCTAGAACACCTCAGCGTAATGGTGTGTCCGACCGTCGTAATCGCACTCTATTAGATATGGTACGATCTATGATGTCTCTTGCCGATTTACCACTATCTTTTTGGGGCCATGCTTTAGAGACTGCCGCATTCACTTTAAATAGGGCACCGTCGAAATTCGTTGAGACGACACCGTATGAATTGTGGTTTGGGAAGAAACCTAAGCTGTCGTTTCTAAAAGTTTGGGGATGCGATGCTTATGTCAGGAAACTTCAACCTGAAAAGCTCGAACCCAAATCGGAAAAATGCGTCTTCATAGGATACCCTAAAGAAGCTGTTGGGTATATCTTCTACCTCAGATCCGAAGGCAAGATCTTTGTTGCCAAGAATGGGTCCTTTCTGGAGAAAGAGTTTCTCTCGAAAGAAGTAAGTGGGAGGAAAGTAGAGCTTGATGAAGTATTACCTCCTGAACCGGAAAATGGCGCAACTCAAGAAAATGTTCCTGAGGTGCCTGCACCGGCTAGAGAGGAAGTTAATGATAATGATCAAGATACTTCTGATCAAGCTCCTACTGAAATTCGAAGGTCCACAAGGACACGTTCCACACCAGAGTGGTACGGCAACCCTGTCTTGGAAATCATGTTGTTAGACAACAGTGAACCTTCGAACTATGAAGAAGCGATGGCGGGCCCGGATTCCGACAAATGGCTAGAAGCCATGAAATCCGAGATAGGATCCATGTATGAAAACGAAGTATGGACTTTGACTGACTTGCCCATAGAACGGCGAGCCATAGAAAATAAATGGATCTTTAAGAAGAAGACAGACGCGGATGGTAATGTGACCATCTATAAAGCTCGGCTTGTCGCTAAGGGTTATCGACAAGTTCAAGGGGTTGACTACGATGAGACTTTCTCACCGGTAGCGAAGCTGAAGTCCGTCCGAATCATGTTAGCAATTGCCGCATTTTATGATTATGAAATTTGGCAAATGGACGTCAAAACGGCATTCCTTAATGGTTTCCTTAAGGAAGAATTGTATATGATGCAGCCGGAAGGTTTTGTCGATCCTAAAAATGCTGACAAGGTGTGCAGGCTCCAACGCTCGATTTATGGGCTGGTGCAAGCGTCTCGGAGTTGGAACATTCGTTTTGATGAGATGATCAAAGCGTTTGGGTTTACACAGACTTATGGAGAAGCCTGTGTTTACAAGAAAGTGAGTGGGAGCTCTATAGCATTTCTCATACTATATGTAGATGACATACTTTTGATGGGAAATGATATATAACTTTTGGACAGCATTAAGGCCTACTTGAATAAGAGTTTTTCAATGAAGGACCTTGGAGAAGCTGCTTATATATTAGGCATCAAGATCTATAGGGATAGATCGAGACGCCTCATAGGTCTTTCACAAAGCACATATCTTGATAAGATTTTGAAGAAGTTCAAAATGGATCAGTCCAAGAAAGGGTTCTTGCCTGTTTTGCAAGGTGTGAAATTGAGCTCAGCTCAATGTCCGACCACGGCAGAAGATATAGAAGAGATGAGTGTCATCCCCTATGCCTCAGCCATAGGTTCTATTATGTATGCCATGCTGTGTACCAGACCTGATGTAAACCTTGCCGTAAGTTTGGTAGGAAGGTACCAAAGTAATCCCGGCAAGGAACACTGGACAGCGGTCAAGAATATCCTGAAGTACCTGAAAAGGACTAAGGAAATGTTTCTCGTTTATGGAGGTGACGAAGAGCTCATCGTAAAGGGTTACGTCGACGCTAGCTTCGACACAGATCTGGATGACTCTAAGTCACAAACCGGATACGTGTATATTTTGAATGGTGGGGCAGTAAGCTGGTGCAGTTGTAAGCAGAGCGTCGTGGCGGGATCTACATGTGAAGCGGAGTACATGGCAGCCTCGGAGGCAGCACATGAAGCAATTTGGATGAAGGAGTTCATCACCGACCTAGGAGTCATACCCAATGCGTCGGGGCCGATCAAGCTCTTCTGTGACAACACTGGAGCTATTGCACTTGCCAAGGAGCCCAGGTTTCACAAGAAGACAAGGCACATCAAGCGTCGCTTCAACTCCATTCGTGAAAATGTTCAAGATGGAGACATAGAGATTTGTAAAGTACATACGGACCTGAATGTAGCAGATCCGTTGACTAAACCTCTCCCTAGAGCAAAACATGATCAACACCAGAATTCCATGGGTGTTCGATTCATCACAATGTAACTAGATTATTGACTCTGGTGCAAGTGGGAGACTATTGGGCCCTAGAGGCAATAATAAAAGCATTATTATTATATTTCTTTGTTCATGATAATTGTCTTTATTCATGCTATAATTGTATTATCCAGAAATCGTAATACATGTGTGAATAACAGACACCAACATGTCCCTAGTAAGCCTCTAGTTGACTAGCGCGTTGATCAATAGATAGTCATGATTTCCTGGCTATGGACATTGGATGTCATTGATAACGGGATCACATCATTAGGATAATGATGTGATGGACAAGACCCAATCCTAAGCATAGCGTGAGATCGTGTAGTTCGTTTGCTAGAGCTTTTCTAATGTCAAGTATCTCTTCCTTTGACCATGAGAGCGTGTAACTCCTGGATACCGTAGGAGTGCTTTGGGTGTATCAAACGTCACAACGTAACTGGGTGACTATAAAGGTGCACTACAGGTATCTCCGAAAGTATCTATTGTTTTATGCGGATCGAGACTGGGATTTGTCACTCCGTATGACGGAGAGATATCACTGGGCCCACTCGGTAATGCATCATCATAATGAGCTCAAAGTGACCAAGTGTCTGGTCACGGGATCATGCATTACGGTACGAGTAAAGTGACTTGCCGGTAATGATATTGAACGAGGTATTGGGATACCGACGATCGGATCTCGGGCAAGTAACATATCGATTGACAAAGGGAATTGCATACGGGGTTGATTAAATCCTCGACATCGTGGTCCATCCGATGAGATCATCGTGGAGCATGTGGGAGCCAACATGGGTATCCAGATCCCGCTGTTGGTTATTGACCGGAGAGCAATCTCGGTCATGTCTACATGTCTCCCGAACCCGTAGGGTCTACACACTTAAGGTTCAGTGACGCTAGGGTTGTAGGGATATGTATATGCAGTAACCCGAATGTTGTTCGGAGTCCCGGATGAGATCCCGGACGTCACGAGGAGTTCCGGAATGGTCCGGAGGTAAAGATTTATATATGGGAAATCCTGTTTCGGGCATCGGGACAAGTTTCGGGGTTATCGGTATTGTACCGGGACCACCGGAAGGGTCCCGGGGGTCCACCGGCTGGGTCCACCTGTCTCGGGGGGCCACATGGGCTGTAGGGGGTGCGCCTTGGCCTACATGGGCCAAGGGAACCAGCCCCACATAGGCCCATGCGCCTAGGGTTTGAAGAGGGAAGAGTCCTAGGAGGGGAAGGCACCTCCTAGGTGCCTTGGGGGAGAGGGAAACCCCCCCTGGCCGCCGCCCCCCTAGGATATTGGATCTCCTAGGGCCAGCCACCCCCCCTTGGCCCTCCTATATATAGTGGGGGAAAGGAGGGACTTCAGACCTTGGCCTTTGGTTGCCTCCTTCTCCCTCTCCAACACCTCCTCCTCCTCCATAGTGCTTGGCGTAGCCCTGCCGGAGTACTGCAGCTCCATCAACACCACGCCGTCATGCTGCTGCTGGTGCCATCTCCCTCAACCTCTCCTCCCCCCTTGCTGGATCAAGGAGGAGACGTGGCTGTTCCGTACGTGTGTTGAACGCGGAGGTGCCGTCCGTTCGGTACTAGGATCTCCGGTGATTTGGATCACGTCGTGTTCGACTACATCATCCCCGTTCTTTGAACGCTTCCGCTCGCGATCTACAAGGTATGTAGATGCATCTAATCACTCATTGCTAGATGAACTCATAGATGGATCTTGGTGAAACCGTAGGAAAATTTTTGTTTTCTGCAACGTTCCCCAACAGATGGCACCTCCCATTTGGATCCGAGGGAAGAAGTAATGGCGGAAGAGCGCCGTGTTGGGGTGCACCTCAGTAAAGCCTTCGCAGAGGTGCGCGAAAAGGGCCATGCACGCCACCGCATTCGGAGTGAAATCCAGGAGGTGGAAGCCGAAGGTGTGCATGATGTCGCTGAAGAAATTGGAGAAGGGAGGACAGAGCCCGCAAGAGAAGTAATCAATAAAGAAGGGGTACCGATTTGGGGTAGCCTCGGCGTAGTTGGCGGGGATGACACGCGTGGCTGGATGCCCCGAATTCTCTCCCCCGTCTTCACTCCCCACAGGGTCCTGAAGGACTCCCGGAGCTCGAACACGTCGACCATCAAGGGGAAGAAGGCGGACTGCATCCGCTGCACCACCAGCGCACTCTCCGGCGGCTCCGCGGCTCCGGCGTCCTTGGCCACTCCCTTGCCCTTGGTGAACTTTGGCGCCATGGCGACTGGGGGAGGAAGGCAGGACAGAGGGCGGCGGAAGCGCAACGACGGCAAGCAGGGACGAAGCTTGAGGAAGAAGAGGAAGGCAGGCGGAGGTTTCCGAGATTGGGGTTGCGCGGAGGGTAAAAGGAACAGTGCGCCCGCGATTATCCCTTTTTATGGGGAAGCTGCGGGGCGCACTGCCCATTTACTGTGACGTGACGCATGCATGTGGAAACCGTCCCACGCATGACGCCCACGTCATGCACACCCCTCCACGCCGCGCCTCGCGCACGGGTCGTGGAAGGCGGAGCGCGCGAAGAATCTTACCACGGTAAAAACCGCCCCACCTGCCCGCGCACCATTTTGGGCCTGGCCCAACAACGTGTTGCACTAATGTGTGGCCCAGGCCCGGGGGCTCCTGTCGGTGTACAAAAATAGGGGCACATCGTTGTACCCCTTTCCCTGTGCATGGGCAGTCAGAGCCGCGCCCACGGCCACACCAAGCAGAACGAGGGAGGTGAGCCAAGGTAAGATCGAAGCCCAAGACAATCAAAGCAACGCCAAGGCCAAGACCACAAAGAGCAGAGGGACGAAGCAAGTTCCCCCGGCAAGACCCTTGTCGGGTGGCCTCAGCGGCCTCGGCAAGACTCTTGCCGGGACAGCTTGCTCCACACCAACAGAGCGAGCCACCCTTGAGCCCGCGGCCCCAATGCCATCATTAGCATGGGGCCAGGACTCGGGAAGGCACCCCTGTGGTGGCATATATATATTTGTGAAGACATATTCAAGATCAGATCAGAAGACAACGATTCTCGGCAAGATCGTTGCCAAGGAAGGCCACCAGACCCCCGGCAAGATCCTTGCCGGGGACGACAACACGCCACGGCGAGACCCTTGCCGGCCCCCCCGGCAAGGCCCTCGCCAAAGACGTCGGCAAGGCCACCGCCAAGCCCACGTCGACCAAGCTTCCACCGCCATCCACATGCAGCTGCCAGCCCAACCAGCTGGGTGGGCACCTGCGTGGCAACACGCAGCTCCCAAGCCAACTCGTCAAGCGCCTGCGTGGCGGCATGCAGATCTTCATGAAGGCTCCACCACCGCGCCAACTCAGATGCCTGCCTGCCTATATGGCACCGCACGCATCCCCGGTCGAGGCGCATGTTGAAGCGAGGAGGAGCGGCGACGGATGGGACGGGCCTCGCCCCCGTACCCGATAAAGTAAGAGGACACCTAAGCGATGCATTAAATGCACCTTGTCCTGTAATACGAGGGATAACCTCGTGCCACTGTAGACCTTCCCACCTCCCGTGTGCCACTGTGGCAACCCCTTTTTCCTATAAAAGGAGGCCAGAGGCGACGAGGAGAGGGATTCGGCTCTTTGGAACCACACGATGACCACAGCTAGTTTGAGAGCTCAAGAACTCTCAGAAATACACCCACCAAAGCAGGACTTGGGTTTTACGCATCCTCGCGGCCCGAACCTGGGTAAACGATCCTTGTGTTGTCTACTAGCCCTGCTCTCCTCGCAACCCTGCGCCCCGGCAACCGTAGTAGGGATTCTTGTGATCCCATAGGTGTCGTTCCATACTGACAGCAGTACGACCCCAACTATTATTATGGATATCCGCCAGGCCAACCGTGGCCATAGACCAACTTAGGCCAAAAGCCTAAGCTTGGGGGAGTATGTATTTTGCATCGACATTACATTCATGTTCACACACTCCTTGCTAGATGTCGGTGCTCATACATTTTCATTGTATCATCCATGCTAGTTTATTTTCCTTTTTATGCTTTCTTCTTGTGTGTTTAATAAACCTTAAGAAAAACCAAAAAAAATTAGTTGTAGCTTTTAATTAGTTTACTTTCCATGCTTGTAGTAGTAATTAAAAAGAAAACCCAAAAAGATTTCATGTTCTTCTTTTGCTTGTTGGGAGCTTTCCCATGTAAATAGTTTTATTTCTTTTCTTTGGGGGTCGATAGGAGAAGGCCATAATTAAATTGTTGAAGCGGCTCTTATATGCATTATTGTTGATCTGACAAAAGAGCCCATATTGCCTTGACCTCTCCTGTTTATTGAATGCTTGCAGATTCCAGCTTAGTCCAATGCACATGCACTATTATTATTATCCACATCGTTCGGTCGTGCAAGTGAAAGGCAATTATGACGATATATGATGGACTGACTGAGATGAGAAAAGCTGGTATGAACTCGACCTCTTTTGTTTTTGTAAATATGATTAGTTCATCGTTCCTGATTCAGCCTATTATGAATAAACATGTTTGCAATGACAACTAGAGATCATAGTTTCTTGTGCCATGCTTGATTAGCTAGGAGCCTATAATGGTTTACCTTGCATGCCAACATGCTATTAAAATGGTTGTGATGTGGTATGATAGGGTGGTATCCTCCTCTGAATGATTTAAGTGACTTGACTTGGCACATGTTCACGCATGTAGTTGAAACAAAATCAACATAGCCTTCATGATATTTATGTTCATGGTGATTATATCCTACTCATGCTTGCATTCGATGTTGATTAATTTTAATGCATGTTCATGACTGTTGTCGCTCTCTAGCTGGTCGCTTCCCAGTCTTTTGCTAGCCTTCACCTGTACTAAGTGGGAATACTATTTGTGCATCCAACTCCATAAACCCCAAAGTTGTTCCATATGAGTCCACCATACCTACCTATATACGGTATCTACCTGCCGTTCCAAGTAAATTTGTATGTGCCAAACTCTAAACCTTCAAATAAATATCCTATTTTGTATGCTCGAATAGCTCATGTATCAACTAGGGCTGTCCGTATCTTCCATGTTAGGCGGGTTATTCTCAAGAGGAGTGAACTCCACTCCTCACTCACGAGAAAATGGCTGGTCACCAGGATGCCCGGTCCCACGCTTTATGCAAACTAAATCTCTACTCCTAATGGAGCAGTTGGTAGTCTCGCTTCCAGGTTTTTTTTCGTCCCACCACTTTCGTCCGGTTTTTTTCGTAGGTTAACCGTCGTAGATTTTTTTCGTCGCCTCCCCCACTTCATCGGTTTATTTTCACTTCACCCTCTCACACAACGAAAAAAACTGAACGGATCAGAACTTTCCATACTGACGCAAATTATTTAGTAATGTATTTATGTAAAAGAATCAATCACAATCAATCTCTAAAGATCAAATCTAAATTAATTAATCTTCATAACATTTGTTTCCTTCCGAATCACGTCCATAACTTTCCTTCCTTGTTTGGGCAGAAACTGTTTGGTAGCAGAGATTAGGAAGCTTCCTATGAGTGTAGTAATAGGAAGTATTCTTTTTCTTGATGATTCGTTTCCATGCATGATGATAGTAAATTAGGCCAACATTCACCACTATTTATCAACGTCAATCGTATCCATTCCTACCAGTTTTAAGGGTCTGCTCGCTATGTCTTTTTTAAGGGGATCCGCTCGCTAAGTTGTCGTCGCACGTTATTTTCACAAGCAATTCCCCTAAAAAAGGCGTGGGTATTGGTAGTTGAACGCCCGCTAGGTTTTCCGCCTGTCCCATCCTCGCGCTGTGCCGCCGCCACCCGCCGAATTTCCAGCCGCCCGAGCCCGTTAACTTCGCCAGCCATCGGGTCGACTGCCCCCGCCCCAACCCCCCATCCCCGAGCACTAGCTATCGCCGCGTTGCCGCCCCAAGCTCCACGCCACCGGGAACGAATCAAGCGCCGTCCCGACACCGCCGTCGCCGGCCCAGCACCTCCAGCCTTGCATGGACAGCTTCAATATGCAGTCTCCCTTGCTGCCTCACCTTCTGCCAGCGCATGCAGCGGCGGGGTTGGACGCGTGCGTGCTTGCTAGCTTGCTCTCCGTGCGTACGTACTTGCTATGCGTGCGTCGCACCGGCCAATGCGCATGATGCGTGTGTGCCTGCTTTTCTGTATGTGTATGCCAGCGCGATGCGTGTGTGCGTTGCTGTGTGTGTATGATATAGATGGCCTGAGTGTGTGCATGTTGTGCTCTGCTCTCTGCTGATCTATGTGTTGGTGCTCCTGCTATATGTTCATGCCATACAAATGAAATTTCTGTTAATCTTCTGACATGTTGAGTTGGTTCTTTCTGTCTTCTGAGGGGGTGAATGCAAAGCAGTCTATTAAGCCAGGCACTATTGCTGAGCTAAATTGACAAAAAAATATTGGTAGCCATAGTTGTAGTTTAAATAGTAGCGAGTTGTCTGATATGTATAAAGAGCCCGTTGCAACTGAGACCGTTGCTAAATTGACAAAAAAGGTCGCCAGTGTCACTTGATATGTATGAGAATATTAAATGTATTATTAACATAATTAATATTGGACTCTTAAAGTTAATGTGGCCCCGTTGCAACGCACGGGCGTTCTTCTAGTCAAAATAACTGCAAACAAAACTCCCCTGGGACTCTTGTTAGTTAGACGCACTCGTTGTTTCGAGCAAGCCATGGATTGATGCTTATTGGTGGAGGTGGGGTATAAACTTTACCATTCTGTTTGGGAACCGCCTATAATGTGTGTAGCATGGAAGATATCGCCATCTCTTGGTTGTTATGTTGACAATGAAAGTATACCGCTCAAAATATTATTCGCCTCTATTTCAAAACTGAGCTCTGGCACCTCTACAAATCCCTGCTTCCCTCTGCGAAGGGCCTATCTATTTACTTTCATGTTGAGTCATCATCCTCTTATTAAAAAAGCACCAGTTGGAGAGCACCGCTGTCATTTGCATTCATTACTATTAGTTTACATTGAGTATGACTTGACTGGATCTTTTTTACCATGAATTACAATGTCTAGTCAGTCCTTGATCTTTAAAGGTGCTCTTCATTTATGTTTTGCAGTCTCAGAAAGGGTTAGCGAGATACCATCTTGTTATATCATATTATGATTGTTTTGAGAAAGTGTTGTCATCCGAGATTCATTATTATTGCTCGCTACTTGATTATGCCATTGATATGAGTAAACATGAGACCTATGCGTTATTGTGAATATGATTAGTTCATAATCTTTGCTGAAAACTTGAATGCTGGCTTTACATATTTACAACAACAAGAGCAAGCAGAGTTTGTAAAAGTTTTTCTTTATCACTTTCAGTTTGTCAACTGAATTGCTTGAGGGCAAGCAAAGGTTTAAGCTTGGGGGAGTTGATACGTCTCCGTCGTATCTACTTTTCCAAACACTTTTGCCCTTGTTTTGGACTCTAACTTGCATGATTTGAATGGAACTAACCCAGACTGACGCTGTTTTCAGCAGAATTGCCATGGTGTTATTTATGTGCAGAAACAAAAGTTCTTGGAATGACCTGAAACTTCACAGAACGTCTATTTGGAAATAATAAAAAATCCTTGCAAAAGATGAAGACCAGGAGGCCCACACCCTAGCCACGAGGGTGGGGGGGCGCCCCCTACCTCGTGGGCCCCCTGGAGCTCCTCCGACCTCGACTCCAACTCAATATATTTGCTTTCGGAGAGAAAAAATAAAGGAGAAGGATTCATCATGTTTTACGATACGGAGCCGCCGCCAAGCCCTAAAACCTCTCGGGAGGGCTGATCTGGAGTCTGTTCGGGGCTCCGGAGAGGGGAATCCGTCGCCATCGTCATCATCAACCATCCTCCATCACCAATTTCATGATGCTCACCGCCGTGCGTGAGTAATTCCATCGTAGGCTTGCTGGACGGTGATGGGTTGGATGAGATTTATCATGTAATCGAGTTAGTTTTGTTAGGGTTTGATCCCTAGTATCCACTATGTTCTGAGGTTGATGTTGCTATGACTTTGCCATGCTTAATGCTTGTCACTAGGGCCCGAGTGCCATGATTTCAGATCTGAACCTATTATGTTTTCATCAATATATGAGAGTTCTTGATCCTATCTTGCAAGTCTATAGTCACCTATTATGTGTTATGATCCGTTAACCCCGAAGTGACAATAATCGGGATACTTACCAGTGATGACCGTAGTTTGAGGAGTTCATGTATTCACTATGTGTTAATGCTTTGGTCCGGTACTCTATTAAAAGGAGGCCTTAATATCCCTTAGTTTCCGCTAGGACCCGCTGCCACGGGAGGGTAGGACAAAAGATGCCATGCAAGATCTTTCCCATAAGCACGTATGACTATATTCGGAATACATGCCTACATTACATTGATGAATTGGAGCTAGTTCTGTGTCACCCTAGGTTATGACTGTTACATGATGAACCGCATCCGGCATAATTCTCCATCACTGATCCATTGCCTACGAGCTTTCCATATATTGTTCTTCGCTTATTTACTTTTCCGTTGCTATTGTTACAATCGCTACAAAATACCAAAAACACTACTTTTGCTACCATTACCTTTTGCTACCGTTACCACTGCTATCATATTACTTTGCTACTAAATACTTTGCTGCAGATATTAAGTTTCTAGGTGTGGTTGAATTGACAACTCAGCTGCTAATACTTGAGAATATTCTTTGGCTCCCCTTGTGTCAAATCAATAAATTTGGGTTGAATACTCTACCCTCGAAAACTGTTGCGATCCCCTATACTTGTGGGTTATCACTATCTCAGTCGAACTACAAAACAGGGGCATTACAACGCATACCTCGTCGGCCATTAAGCCACCGGTCTCCATTCAACATGACCGTTCAAATCCCATACAGGACTAGCAGTTCGGCTTCCGCTGTCCGCCGCATATACCCGGACAATCTGTACCGCGCATACATAACTACGCACTTAAAATACCCTGGGCACCAGCGAAAGGACAATACGGACGGACCTGAAAGTACTCCCATAACCTTCTCTTTTTTCTAACTTTTTTTCCTTCTTCCTTTTCCTTGTTTCACTCCAGAGTTGGCTCAATGGCTGGCCTCGGACTCTATCGGAGTTCGGGTTCGTACACTCACCCAAGGGCTATTTCCGTCAAGGAGTCCCTTCACCGAGGACAGGCAGCGCAGACGTGCGACAGGAGGTCCAAAATAACTTTTTGTAGACCGCACTCTCTATTTCGAGCCTGTAAAGTGCCTTTCTCCTCCACCTTCGACCCCTGGCATATCAAAAAGGCGGGGTTGCGGCTTTGTTATCTATATACACGATTGGCACATCACTCAGATCCCAGTAAAAACAATCCATTCTTTGCCCCTACGGTTGTCTCAAACGTACACCTCGGCATAACTTGCCAGGGGCTCGACATGGGAACAAACGAGTTGCCGACAAAGTCCGAACAGCTCTATAGCATACTTCAAAGTCGCAAGTTTGGCCTTATATGCATCAGCTCTGAATCATGTCTTGGGTCAATAGTTGGGTTGCCCGACTCCTGTGCTTGCTATCCTATGTTCCGCTCTATCAGCTAGGGTAGTAAAGAGAGAACTGCTGCGATTGTGTTGGAAATATGCCCTAGAGGCAATAATAAAAGCATTATTATTATATTTCCTTGTTCATGATAATTGTCTTTATTCATGCTATAATTGTGTTATCCGGAAATCATAATACATGTGTGAATAATAGACACCAACATGTCCCTAGTAAGCCTCTAGTTGACTAGCTCGTTGATCAATAGATAGTCATGGTTTCCTGACTATGGACACTGGATGTCATTGATAACGAGATCACATCATTAGGAGAATGATGTGATGGACAAGACCCAATCCTAAACATAGCATAAGATCGTATAGTTCGTTTGCTAGAGTTTTTCCAATGTCAAGTATCCTTTCCTTAGACCATGAGATCGTGTAACTCCCGGATACCGTAGGAGTGCTTTGGGTGTACCAAACGTCACAACGTAACTGGGTGACTATAAAGGTATACTACGGGTATCTCCGAAAAGTGTCTGTTGGGTTGACACGGATCAAGACTGGGATTTGTCACTCCGTATGACGGAGAGGTATCACTGGGCCCACTCGGTAATGCATCATCATAATGAGCTCAAAGTGACCAAGTGTTTGGTCACGGGATCATGCATTACGGTACGAGTAAAGTGACTTGCCGGTAACGAGATTGAACGAGGTATTGGGATACCGACGATCAGATCTTGGGCAAGTAACATACCGATTGACAAAGGGAATTGTATACGGGGTTGCTTGAATCCTCGACATCGTGGTTCATCCGATGAGATCATCAAGGAGCATGTGGGAGCCAACATGGGTATCCAGATCCCGCTGTTGGTTATTGACCGGAGAGTCGTCTCGGTCATGTCTACATGTCTCCCGAACCCGTAGGGTCTACACACTTAAGGTTCGGTGACGCCAGGGTTGTAGGGATATGTATATGCAGTAACCCGAATGTTGTTCGGAGTCCCGGATGAGATCCCGGACGTCACGAGGAGTTCCGAAATGGTCCGGAGGTAAAGAATCATATATAGGAAGTGCTATTTCGGCCATCGGGACAAGTTTCGGGGTCATCGGTATTGTACCGGGACCACCAGAAGGGTCCCGGGGGTCCACCGGGTGGGGCCACCTATCCCGGAGGGCCCCATGGGCTGAAGTGGGAAGGGATCCAGCCCGAAGTGGGCTGGGGTGCCACTTCCCCCTAGGGCCCATGCGCCTAGGGTGGGGGAAACCCTAAAGGAAGAGTCCTAGGAGGGGAAGGCACCTCCTAGGTGCCTTGGGGAGGAGGGATTCCTCCCCTTGCCCGCACCCCCCTAGGAGATTAGATCTCCTAGGGCCGGTGCCCCCCCCTTGGCCCTCCTATATATAGTGGGGAGATGGAGGACTTCTTACCTTTGCCTTTGGTGCCTCCCTCTCCCTCTCCAACACATCCTCCTCCTCCATAGTGCTTAGCGAAGCCCTGCTGGAGTACTGCAGCTCCATCACCACCACGCCGTCGTGCTGCTGTTGGAGCCATCTCCCTCAACCTTTCCTTCCCCCTTGCTGGATCAAGAAGAAAGAGACGTTACGCTAACCGTACGTGTGTTGAACGCGGAGGTGCCGTCCGTTCGGCGCTAGGATCTCCGGTGATTTGGATCACGTCGAGTACGCCTTCCTCATCCCCGTTCTTTGAATGCTTCCGTGCGTGATCTACAAAGGTATGTAGATGCAATCCGATCACTCGTTGCTAGATGAACTCCTAGATGGATCTTGGTGAAACCGTAGGAAATTTTTTGTTTTCTGCAATGTTCCCCAATAGTGGTATCAGAGCCAGGTTTATGCGTAGTTCTCTTGCACGAGTAGAACACAATTTGTTGTGGGCGTTGATGTTGTCAACTTTCTTGCCGCTACTAGTCTTATCTTGCTTCAGCGGTATTGTGGGATGAAGCGGCCCGGACCAACCTTACACGTACGCTTACGTGAGACCGGTTCCACCGACTAACATGCACAAGTTGCATAAGGTGGCTGGCGGGTGTCTGTCTCTCCTACTTTAGTTGGAGCGGATTCGATGAAAAGGGTCCTTATGAAGGGTAAATAGAAGTTGACAAATCACGTTGTGGCTTTCACGTAGGTAAGAAAACATTCTTGCTAGAACCCTGTTTCAGCCACGTAAAACATGCAACAGCAATTAGAGGACGTCTAACTTGTTTTTGCAGCAAGTGCTTTGTGATATGATATGGCCAAAGTTGTGATGTATGATGAATGATATATATGTGATGTATGAGATGTTCATGTTATTGTAATAGGAATCACGACTTGCATGTCGATGAGTATGACAACCGGCAGGAGCCATAGGAGTTGTCTTTATTTTTTGTATGACCTGCGTGTCATTGAGAAACGCCATGTAAATTACTTTACTTTATTGCTAAACGCGTTAGCCATAGTAGTAGAAGTAATAGTTGGCGAGCAACTTCATGGAGACACGATGATGGAGATCATGATGATGGAGATCATGGTGTCATGCCGGTGACAAGATTATCATGGAGCCCCAAGATGGAGATCAAAGGAGCTTTGTGATATTGGCCATATCATGTCGCTATTATTATTTGATTGCATGTGATGTTTATCATGTTTTTCATCTTGTTTGCTTAGAACGACGGTAGTAAATAAGATGATCCCTCATAATAATTTCAAGAAAGTGTTCCCCCTAACTGTGCATCGTTGCGACAGTTTGTTGTTTTGAAGCACCACGTGATGATCGGGTGTGATAGATTCTAACGTTCACATACAATGGGTGTAAGACAGATTTACACATGCAAACACTTAGGTTGACTTGACGAGCCTAGCATGTACAAACATGGCCTCGGAACACAGAAGACCGAAAGGTCGAGCATGAGTCGTATAGAAGATACGATCAACATGAAGATGTTCACCGACGTTGACTAGTCCGTCTCACGTGATGATCGGACACGGCCTAGTTAACTCGGATCATGTTATACTTAGATGACTGGAGGGATGTCTATCTAAGTGGGAGTTCATTATAATTTGATTAGATGAACTTAATTATCATGAACTTAGTCTAAAATATTTACAATATGTCTTGTAGATCAAATGGCCAACGTAGTCCTCAACTTCAACGCGTTCCTAGAGAAAACCAAGCTGAAAGACGATGGCAGCAACTACACGGACTGGGTCCAGAACCTGAGGATCATCCTCATAGCTGCCAAGAAAGATTATGTCCTACAAGCACCACTGGGTGACGCACCTGTTCTCCCAGCAGAACAAGACATTATGAACGCTTGGCAGGCACGTACCGATGACTACTCCCTCGTTCAGTGCGGCATGCTTTACAGCTTAGAGCCGGGGCTCCAAAAGCGTTTTGAGAGACACGGAGCATATGAGATGTTCGAAGAGCTGAAAATGGTTTTCCAAGCTCATGCCCGGGTCGAGAGATATGAAGTCTCCGACAAATTCTTCAGCTGTAAGATGGAGGAAAATAGTTCTGTCAGTGAGCACATACTCATAATGTCTGGGTTACATAACCGCTTGACTCAGCTGGGAGTTAATCTCCCGGATGACGCGGTCATTGACAGAATCCTTCAGTCGCTTCCACCGAGCTACAAGAGCTTTGTGATGAACTTCAATATGCAGGGGATGGAAAAGACCATTCCTGAAGTATTTGCAATGCTGAAATCAGCAGAGGTAGAAGTCAAAAAGGAACATCAAGTGTTGATGGTGAATAAAACCACTAAGTTCAAGAAAGGCAAGGGTAAGAAAACCTTCAAGAAGGACGGCAAGGGAGTTGCCACGCCCGGCAAGCAAGCTGCCGGGAAGAAGCCAAAGAATGGACCCAAGCCCGAGACTGAGTGCTTTTATTGCAAGGAAAGTGGTCACTGGAAGTGGAACTGCCCCAAATACTTAGCAGACAAGAAGGCCGGCAAAACGAAAGGTATATGTGATATACATGTAATTGATGTGTACCTTACCAGTACTTGTAGTAGCTCCTGGGTATTTGATACCGGTGCAGTTGCTCACATTTGTAACTCAAAGCAGGAGCTACGGAATAAGCGGAGACTGGCGAAGGACGAGGTGACGATGCGCGTCGGGAATGGTTCCAAGGTCGATGTGATCGCCGTCGGCACGCTGCCTCTTCATTTACCTACGGGATTAGTTTTGAACCTCAATAATTGTTATTTAGTGCCAAGTTTGAGCATGAACATTGTATCAGGATCTCGTTTAATACGAGATGGCTACTCATTTAAATCCGAGAATAATGGTTGTTCTATTTATATGAGAGATATGTTTTATGGTCATGCTCCGATGGTAAATGGTTTATTCTTAATGAATCTCGAGCGTAATGCTACACATGTGCATAGTGTGAGTACCAAAAGATGTAAGATTGATAATGATAGTCCCACATACTTGTGGCACTGCCGCCTTGGTCACATAGGTGTCAAACGCATGAAGAAGCTCCATGCTGATGGACTTTTAGAGTCTCTTGATTATGAATCATTTGACATGTGCGAACCATGCCTCATGGGTAAAATGACCAAGACTCCGTTCTCAGGAACAATGGAGCGAGCAACCAACTTATTGGAAATCATACATACTGATGTGTGCGGTCCAATGAGTGTTGAGGCTCACGGTGGCTATCGTTATGTTCTCACCCTCACTGATGACTTGAGTAGATATGGGTATGTCTACTTAATGAAACACAAGTCTGAGACCTTTGAAAAGTTCAAGGAATTTCAGAGTGAGGTTGAGAATCAACATGACAGGAAAATCAAGTTCCTGCGATTAGATTGTGGAGGAGAATACTTGAGTCATGAGTTTGGCACACACTTAAGAAAATGTGGAATAGTTTCACAACTGACGCCGCCTGGAACACCTCAGTGTAATGGTGTGTCCGAACGTCGTAATCGCACTCTATTAGATATGGTGCGATCTATGATGTCTCTTACCAATTTACCGCTATCTTTTTGGGGGTATGCTTTAGAGGCCGCCGCATTCACTTTAAATAGGGCTCCGTCGAAATCCGTTGAGACGACACCGTTTGAATTATGATTTAGGAAGAAACCTAAGCTATCGTTTCTAAAAGTTTGGGGATGCGATGCTTATGTCAAGAAACTTCAACCTGAAAAGCTCGAACCCAAATCGGAAAAATGCATCTTCATAGGATACCCTAAAGAAACTATTGGGTATACCTTCTACCTCAGATCCGAAGGCAAGATCTTTGTTGCCAAGAATGGATCCTTTCTAGAGAAGGAGTTTCTCTCGAAAGAAGTAAGTGGGAGGAAAGTAGAACTTGATGAAGTATTACCTCTTGAACCGGAAAAGGGCGCAACTCAAGAAAATGTTCCTGAGGTGCCTGCACCGACTAGAGAGGAAGTTAATGATGACGATCAAGATACTTCTGATCAAGCTCCTACTGAAATTCGTAGGTCCACAAGGACACATTCCACGCCAGAGTGGTACGGCAACCCTGTCTTGGAAATCATGTTGTTAGACAACAGTGAACCTTCGAACTATGAAGAAGCGATGGCGGGCCCGGATTCCGACAAATGGCTAGAAGCCATGAAATCCGAGATAGGATCCATGTATGAAAACGAAGTATGGACTTTGACTGACTTGCCCGTTGAGCGGCGATCCATAGAAAATAAATGGATCTTTAAGAAGAAGACAGACGCGGATGGTAATGTGACCATCTATAAAGCTCGGCTTGTCGCTAAGGGTTATCGACAAGTTCAAGGGGTTGACTACGATGAGACTTTCTCACCGGTAGCGAAGCTGAAGTCCGTCCGAATCATGTTAGCGATTGCCGCATTCTATGATTATGAAATATGGCAAATGGATGTCAAAACGGCATTCCTTAATGGTTTCCTTAAGGAAGAATTGTATATGATGCAGCCGGAAGGTTTTGTCGATCCTAAGTATGTTGACAAGGTGTGCAAGCTCCAACGCTCGATTTATGGGCTGGTGCAAGCATCTCGGAGTTGGAACATTCGCTTTGATGAGATGATCAAAGCGTTTGGGTTTACGCAGACTTATGGAGAAGCCTGTGTTTACAAGAAAGTGAGTGGGAGCTCTGTAGCATTTCTCATATTATATGTAGATGACATACTTTTGATGGGAAATGATATAGAACTCTTGGACAGCACTAAGGCCTACTTGAATAAGAGTTTTTCAATGAAGGACCTTGGAGAAGCTGCATATATATTAGGCATCAAGATCTATAGAGATAGATCAAGACGCCTCATAGGTCTTTCACAAAGCACATACCTTGATAAGATATTGAAGAAGTTCAATATGGACCAGTCTAAGAAGGGGTTCTTGCCTGTGTTGCAAGGTGTGAAATTGAGCTCAGCTCAATGTCCGACCACGGCAGAAGATATAGAAGAGATGAGTGTCATCCCCTATGCCTTAGCCATAGGTTCTATTATGTATGCCATGTTGTGTACCAGACCTGATGTAAACCGTGCCGTAAGTTTGGTAGGAAGGTACCAAAGTAATCCCGGCAAGGAACACTGGACAGCGGTCAAGAATATCCTGAAGTACCTGAAAAGGACTAAGGAAATGTTTCTCGTTTATGGAGGTAACGAAGAGCTCGTCGTAAAAGGTTACGTCGACGCTAGCTTCGACACAGATCTGGATGACTCTACGTCACAAACCGGATACGTGTATATTTTGAATGGTGGGGCAGTAAGCTGGTGTAGTTGCAAGCAGAGCGTCGTGGCGGGATCTACATGTGAAGCGGAATACATGGCAGCCTCGGAGGCAGCGCATGAAGCAATTTGGGTGAAGGAGTTCATCACCGACCTAGGAGTCATACCCAATGCGTCGGGGCCGATCAAGCTCTTCTATGACAACACTGGAGCTATTGCACTTGCCAAGGAGCCCAGGTTTCACAAGAAGACAAGGCACATCAAGCGTCGCTTCAACTCCATTCATGAAAATGTTCAAGATGGAGACATAGATATTTGTAAAGTACATACGGACCTGAATGTAGCAGATCCGTTGACTAAACCTCTCCCTAGAGAAAAACATGATCAACACCAGAATTCCATGGGTGTTCGATTCATCACAATGTAACTAGATTATTGACTCTAGTGCAAGTGGGAGACTGTTGGAAATATGCCCTAGAGGCAATAATAAAAGCATTATTATTATATTTCCTTGTTCATGATAATTGTCTTTATTCATGCTATAATTGTGTTATCCGTAAATCGTAATACATGTGTGAATAATAGACACCAACATGTCCCTAGTAATGTAGCGACCCGACCCGAATGGATCAAGTGCTCTGTGCTCGGGTGTCATCCCTAGATCAGTAATGCTGACACCACACAGTACATCGAAGGATTTATAGCAGAGTGGCAATCACACACTTATTACATCGTTGTCTCAAAGAGAACTTTACAATAAATATGGCTTAAGGCCATCTAATAACGATAACAGCGGAAGACTCGGAAGATAAATGGGTCCATCAACTCCAACGGCATCACTAAGTAAAGGGCCACGACCTAAAAGCACCTTACTCGTCGTCTGAAAAGTCTGCAACATGAGAAGTTGCAGCCCGAAAACGGGTCAGCACATGGAATATGCTGGCAATGTAACACATAGAGAGTAATGGAATGAAACAGCTATACTATATGCATATATGGCTGGTGGAAAGCTCTATGGTTACAGTTTTGCGTAAAGCCAGTTTTTCCCTACTGCAAAGGAATAAATTTATTTAACTATCATGGTAGTTGTTAAACATCGAGAATGGTTGACAGCATTCCGATCCCAATTAAGTGAACAGTTAAAACCCAACAACATTAATTAGAAGTAACATGTTGAGATTCACATGATATTCAAGTACTAGATACTCAAGTTGTCCATAACCGGGGACACGGCTAATCATGATTAGTTTGTACACTCTGCAGAGGTTTGCGCACTTTTCCCCACATGACTCGATCGCCTCCGTTTGTTTTCTCGCACTACATGGTGTTTGAGAAACGGATGACCGAGACACAGTCTTTCAGAAGCACTAGCACCTTACATGTGGGGTAGACCGTACCACCTACAACCCCTACATCTGCTAGTCCACCCCGTAAGAGTTCGCACAACTTAGTCAACTATGCCAGAGCCCATAGTAGCATGTGGCTGCACACGGAAGTTTCTAGCATGAAAGATGTTATGATCCCTTTGAGCCTGGGTGGCGGTCCAAAAAAAAACAGGCAAGTCCTGATAGACATCAGGTGCCTCAATCCACCCAGATGTGTGTTTAAGTTGCCACCTTAGATAAACCATTAAAATTATCAACTCACATATGTCATGGATATCACTCACCCAATCCACGTCTACTAGCATAGCATGGCATAATAAGCAAACGTAGAAGTAACTCCCAAAGGTTTCATAATAATACAAGTAATAGGTACTACCTCATCTACTTCCCATCCCACAATTTAATTAGATCCTAATCATGCAATGTGAGAGGATTGATCTAATGCAATAAAACATGGGTTGTAGAAAAGGTATGATCAAAGTGTTACTTGCCTTGCTGATGATCCGCGAGACCTAGGGTTTCGAAGTAACAAGCGGCGCAATCCGGGTGATCTAACGCAGACAAACAACAAGCACACAATAAGTACTCATCTAATGCACAGGTAAAACTCGAACAAGAAAACAAACCAGAAAATTCAACTTAAGAACTCTGGTTGCAAAGAAAGAATGAACTGAACAAAGAAACTGAAAACAAAAGGCGGAAGAAAACAACTCGGTTCTAGCAAGTTGAAACTAGGTCAAATTTTATCGGGGCAAAAACTTGTTTAAGTTGATTAGACGGAACGGCGGTTTCGAAACGAAACTCCAGGTGCTTGAATCACCTGATTCCGATAAACGAGCGAGAACAAAGACTAGAACGAAGATCGGATCTGAGATCGAGATCACGGAATAAATCCGACGAAAAGAAAAGAAGAACGATTAAACGAACGGGCATCGTTAACCGGGGAATAATCGGTGATCACGTTCGTTGAGACGAACGGTCCGAAAGAAGAACGAAAACCGATCTAGGGTTTTCGGAAAAGAAACCAAAAAAGAAACGGAAAACCGCTAGGGTTTCGGAAGAAAACCGAAACACAAACCGGAAGAAAAAGAAAAGAATCGGAGAGAAAACGGAACAGTTCTTTTAGGAAAAACCGGACCGGGGAAGAAAAAGAGAGGCACGGCTACCTCGGGAGGCGGGCTCCGGGCGGCGGCGGCTAAGGGCGGCGGCGGCGGCTTAGGCGCGGGGCGGCGCGGCTATGGTGGCGGCGGCGCGGCTTGGGGCTGCACGCTGCTGCTTGCTGCGGCTTAGGAGGAGAGGGGGCTTGGGATTGATGTGAGGAGAGGGGGGGT
>NC_041382.1:182727551-182789390 GCF_002162155.2 Triticum dicoccoides | reverse complement strand
GAGAGGCGGCGGCCTGGGGCGCTGGCGCCTGGCGCCTGGCGCGCGCGGGGCTGGGGCCTGGCCGGCCGGCCTGCTGGCTGGGCCTTGGCCCAAGGCGCTGCGGTTTTTTTTTCAATTTTTTTTAAATCGGTTCCGCGCAGAAAAACAAAAAAGAAAACTAAACTAAACGAACTCCAAAATTACTAAAGTAAATTTTCCCCGACTCCTAAAAATGAGTCGAACAAAATGAACTTTTCTCCGGGCCTAAAATGCAATTTTTGAAAACGCGCATTTTTCCCTATCCAAATAAAAAGCAAACAAAACTCCGGCAATACCAAAATTTGATTTATTCATTAAATCTTCATTTTTCCTAAATTTGGGAAAGTCATATTATTCCCTCTCTCATTATTTTTGATATTGGAAAAATAATTGAAGATGAAATAAAATAAATCAAATGATCCTCTTTTCCAAAATTTGAGAGAACTCTCAAATATGAAAATAACGAAATCTCCAACTCTCTCCGAGGGTCCTTGAGTTGCGTGAAATTTCTAGGATCGACCAAAATGCAAGAAAATATGCTATGCATGATGATCTAGTGTATAACATTCCAAATTGAAAATTTGGGATGTTACAAGTAAGCCTCTAGTTGACTAGCTCGTTGATCAACAGATAGTCATGGTTTCCTGACTATGGACATTGGATGTCATTGATAACGAGATCACATCATTAGGAGAATGATGTGATGGATAAGACCCAATCCTAAACATAGCATAAGATCGTATAGTTCGTTTGCTAGTGTCAAGTATCCTTTCCTTAGACCATGAGATCGTGTAACTCCCGGATACCGTAGGAGTGCTTTGGGTGTACCAAACGTCACAACGTAACTGGGTGACTATAAAGGTATACTACGGGTATCTCCGAAAAGTGTCTGTTGGGTTGACACGGATCAAGACTGGGATTTGTCACTCCGTATGACGGAGAGGTATCACTGGGCCCACTCGGTAATGCATCATCATAATGAGCTCAAAGTAACCAAGTCTTTGGTCACGGGATCATGCATTACGGTACGAGTAAAGTGACTTGCCGGTAACGAGATTGAACAAGGTATTGGGATACCCACGATCAGATCTCGGGCAAGTAACATACCGATTGACAAAGGGAATTGTATACGGGGTTGCTTGAATCCTCGACATCGTGGTTCATCCGATGAGATCATCGAGGAGCATGTGGGAGCCAACATGGGTATCCAGATCCCGCTGTTGGTTATTGACCGGAGAGTCGTCTCGGTCATGTCTACATGTCTCCCGAACCCGTAGGGTCTACACACTTAAGGTTCGGTGACGCTAGGGTTGTAGGGATATGTATATGCAGTAACCCGAATGTTGTTCGGAGTCCCGTATGAGATCCCGGACGTCATGAGGAGTTCCGGAATGGTCCGGAGGTAAAGAATCATATATAGGAAGTGCTATTTCGGCCATCGAGACAAGTTTCGGGGTCATCGGTATTGTACCGGGACCACCGGAAGGGTCCCGGGGGTCCACCGGGTGGGGCCACCTATCCCGGAGGGCCCCATGGGCTGAAGTGGGAAGGGATCCAGCCCAAAGTGGGCTGGGGCGCCACTTCCCCCTAGGGCCCATGCGCCTAGGGTGGGGGAAACCCTAAAGGAAGAGTCCTAGGAGGGGAAGGCACCTCCTAGGTGCCTTGGGGAGGAGGGATTCCTCCCCTTGGCCGCACCCCCCTAGGAGATTAGATCTCCTAGGGCCGGCGCCCCCCCCCCTTGGCCCTCCTATATATAGTGGGGAGATGGAGGACTTCTTACCTTTGCCTTTGGTGCCTCCCTCTCCCTCTCCAACACCTCCTCCTCCTCCATAGTGCTTAGCGAAGCCCTGCCGGAGTACTGCAGCTCCATCACCACCACGCCGTCGTGCTGCTGCTGGAGCCATCTCCCTCAACCTCTCCTTCCCCCTTGCTGGATCAAGAAGAAGGAGACGTTACGCTAACCGTACGTGTGTTGAACGCGGAGGTGCCGTCCGTTCGGCGCTAGGATCTCCGGTGATTTGGATCACGCCGAGTACGCCTTCCTCATCCCCGTTCTTTGAACGCTTCCGCGCGTGATCTACAATGGTATGTAGATGCAATCCGATCACTCGTTGCTAGATGAACTCCTAGATGGATCTTGGTGAAACCGTAGGAATTTTTTTGTTTTCTGCAACGTTCCCCAACAGATTGTGCTTCCGGTTCACCTGGTTAAGCACCTCAGTAGAGAAAGACGAAAACTGACTATCATGATGTGGTGAGAGCTGGTCAACCACTCGATGACTTATCGGAATCTTTCGCGATTCCCTCTGTGTCACATGAAGGACCTCTTTCAGGTCAAATATGTAAACGCATCGTATGAATAAGCCACATACATACCAGGGGCTATGTCATAGACCCAACATAAAACTCCTATGGCAAAGTGAAAGTGTTAATGCCCTATAGTCTGGTTGCCTGGTTCGCCGCATTGACACCTCCTTCACGGACCAAGACGTTCGGTCAAGAGTGATCAGATGCTTTTTCGAACACCCCCGTACTTCCTACGAGGGGGCTGAAGCCGACGACTAGAAAACTTTCAGTTCATATACAAACGGCCGCATAAGAGGAATAAAAGCCTTTAGGCAAAATCAAAATATAGATTGATTATAACAATTGTCTTCTACAATTCATAAAGAGTTCACTCGAATATTATGCCTTTTGAACATTGACCCTCTATCAAGCGGGCAGCCTCTAAGACGTCCTCAAAGTAATGCTCTGGTGCATGATGATCCTTGCCCTTGGGTGGACCCTGCGCTGCAACATCGACGACCTTCATCTTCCCCCAGTATGTCTTGACTCGGGCCATCCGTGCACCTTCAATGCACGCCGACCGCTTCACGGCGTCGATACGTTGCACCTCATCAGCAAGCTGCACCACCAAGTCGAAATAGCTATTTGGAATCGGCTCAGTCGGCCACAGCTGAAGTATGACGTTCTTCATGGCAGCGCCGGACATCCTGTGAAGCTCGGCCCATTGGGACATCTGTTCATTCAGCAGCAGAGGGCGTTTTGATGCGCCGAACTGTGACCAGAAAAGCTTCTCCATTGCACATCCCTCTTGCGCTTGGTAAAACTGCGCCGCATCGGATGAACTCTTCGGCAGGTCCAAAGACACGTCTGGAGAACTCCACACTTGGTTAAGCTGAGCATAATTTGGATCGCCGAACTTAGTCTGTAATAAAAATGGCTTACCAGCCGCAATCTCCCCAGCTTGCCGGATCTCCTCACGGGCCGCCCTAGATTCGGACTGCGCTTCTTTTGCCTCTCGCAAGGCCTTGTCAAGCTCAGCCGCTTTGGCTTTATTCTCCTTCTCTAGGAATTCACAACGGCTGGTAGCATTTTTTAGTTCGAGCGCCATTGAGGATATGTTCTCCTCGTCTTGGTGCCAAGCAGCTTGTTCGGCCTTTAACTCGGCCGATGCCTTTTCAGCAGCCGCATTACTAAACCGGGCCTGCTCCTTGGCCCGGGCCAGCTCCGCCCGAAGAATCTCAATGGCGGCGGCACCATCTGCAGCCATGCATATTCCAGTATGCAACTTTCAGCGTCACGCTTATATTACAAACACGTATATGTAAGGATTGCTCCGAACACGTACCTTGCGACTCGTCAAGACGCCTGTTGATAAGCACGATATCAGTATCTGCCTCATCAATCTTGTGTTGCAAATCCGCAATCTCTACAGTCCGAAAAGTTTCCGGGGAGGTCACAACCTGTGTTCCAATTAATCATATTACTTCTTGGGCATATCTTTTGATCCTCCGATCGCCTCCCTCGGGAAGCCAATCAGAGTCTCAGGGGCTACTATCTATACACAGGTGTATTCTTGAATAAAACACAATCGAACATATTACGATACAAACCTCAAAGCCTCTTAGCAGGCCCACGAAGGCCTCATTCAATCTGCTTTTTATGGCCAAGACCTTTTCGACCACCATGCCCATCAAGGTACGATGTTGCTCTGAGACGGACGCCTGTCGCAGCATGTTCGTCAATATATCTGGCGCCTCTGGGTCTCCGGAGGCTGCTGTAGGAGTACGACCTCCCTTTGAAGGGATCTGTTTATTCGTATCCGGCTGTAGACCGGAATGTTCGGGGCCTTTATTGTTGGTCCCCGGACCCTGGGTCACCGAAGTATCACCTTCAGGTTGTGTCTTCATCATCCCTCGCACCACTTGTTGATCGGGAGAGACCCTCCACGACGACACCTCGAAGTCGTCCGTCCTGTTGGGCGAGGAGATTGGTGGAGGCGTCTCTCTTTCCATCATCTTCGGGAGAAGATCCCCTGAGGAAGAGGATTGTTGAAGAAGACTGTGTGCCAAACTACAAAAAAACATATATTCTAGACGTTACAAGAAAGGGGCGGGACGTGTTTAAAACACCCTTATTCACTTACGATTTGGCCTGAGGCTTGTCCTCGTCATGGGACTGCGCGATGACGTTGTCCTCCAAGCCCGAGCCACCTGACAAAGGCATCTTGCCTCGTTTAGGAGTCTTTTCCTCCCAATCTTCGGAGGCGGCCCTTTTCTTCCCATGGGGGGAAGAGACATTGACTTCCCCGTCATTTTTGTCTTCGGACGATGGAATCTTGTCTGGCACACCTTCGGGATGGGGGCCATCTTTGGTCCTCTCTGCCTTGCCCTCCTTCACAAGCATCTGGTATGGTGCCGGGGCTAGCATCCTTGTTAATACAGGATCCGCTGAACTTCGGGAAGGGGGGCGGACACCTAGTCAGCTCCGCTTTCTTTATCCAGCCCTGGAAGGAGATAGTTTGCTCAGTAATGTATTACGGCATACCTAAAAAAAGGGGGTGTTCGGAAGTCAAGTGCTTACCGGGGTATCTGGACGGTTACAGTCGAGGCATGTGTCCTCAGTAGTGTCCGACCAATGTTTTCGTTTTCCGAAAAACAACTTCCACATCCCTTTGTGTGTAATGCCAAAGAAGTGTTGGAGGGTTCATGGTCCTTCTGGATTGAACTCCCACATACAGAGAGGCCTACGTTGGCATGGTAGGATTCGGCGAATCAGCATTACTTGAATCACGCTAACAAGATCGATGTCCCTCTCGAGGAGGGTTCGGATGCGGCTTTGTAGAGTCCGCACTTCATCAACTGATCCCCAATCCAGCACCTTGTTGGCCCATGATGCAAGTTGTAGCGATGGGCCAGGGCGAAACGTGGGTGCAGGTACCCACTTGGTGCTGCGGGGCTCCGTAACGTAAAACCACTCTCGCTGCCATTTATTGGAAGTTTCGGTAAAAGAACCTTTTAGCCAAGGAGTGTTGGTGACCTGGCTGACTACAGCACCGCCGCACTCCACATGTTCCCTGTTGACTACCTTTGGTTTCACACTGAAGGTTTTGAGCCATAAACCGAAGTGTGGGGGGATTCGGAGGAAGGCCTCGCACGTAATGATGAACGCCGAGACATGGAGGGAAGACTCTGGGGCTAGATCGTGAAAATCTAGTCCATAATAGAACATTAGCCCCAGACGAAGGGATCAAGAGTGAGCCCTAGCCCTCGAAGGAACTGTGAGATGAATACGACCCTCTCGCCAAATTTGGGGGTCGGGATAACCTGCCCTTGAGCAGGAAGCCTGTGGTGGATTTCCGTGGTCAGGTATCTGGCCGCTCGAAGCTTCTCAATGTCCTCCTCTATAACAGAGGAAGCCACCCATCAGCCTTGAGGGCTAGTTCCGGACATAATGGGGAAGCTCGGACCAACAAAGTCGAAACCTTGGGTGCTAGAACTCGAGGTTGGAGAGGCTGAGGAGAAGTTTGGCGTTAAAAAGGATGGCCCTTGGTTCCTTTATAAAGGCAGCAGGAATTAAAACGCCTCCTCTTGAGCCTGAAAGCCTGCCTATTCCTAAGGGATCTTTCCAACAGAACAGTTGGGCTACCCACGCTCGTGTTAATGAGAATCCCGTAATAAGGTGACATGATCTCTGTTTCGACAGAGCGTACCAATAGCAACCGCGCCTCGAAACGTGGAACGGCGGGACAGGAAACGGTTCAAAAAACCGGGTGAGCGTGATGTCACATTACAAAAGTTGTCATCAGATTGGACTCGTGGAATATTATATTCTCTCTGCGATTGTGTGTGCTGTGGTGTTACAGGTCCGGACACGTTCAAATACGTATGAAGACTATGTTGGAGTTCGGAGGGAGAACCCGCCTTGCAATGCCGAAGACAGATCTACGCGCCGGATACGTTGTCATTGAAGCCAGGTTCAGGGGCTACTGAGGGAGTCCTGGACCAAGGGGTCCTCGGGCGTCCGGCCTATTAGCCATGGGCTGGACTGATGGGCTGTGAATATACGAAGACCGAAGACTGCACTCGTGTCTGGATGGGACTCTCCTTGGCGTGGAAGGCAAGCTTGGCGACCAAATATGTAGATTCGTTTCTTTGTAACCGACCTTGTGTAACCCTAGATCCTCCTGGTGTCTATATAAACCGGAGGATTTAGTCCGGAGGAGGGACATTATCATAACCATACAAGCTAGGCCTCTAGGGTTTAGCCATTACGATCTTGTGGTAGATCAACTCTTATAATACTCATATTCATCAAGATCAATCAAGCAGGACGTAGGGTATTACCTCCATAGAGAGGGCCTGAACCTGGGTAAAACATTGTGTCCCTTGTCTCCTATTACCATCGACCTTACACGCATAATTCGGGACCCCCTACACGAGATCCGCCGGTTTTGACACCGATAGGGAACTTAAAACTTCATAAAAAGAAAAGTGGAAGTGAGATAGACGAGCGCCGTGGAAGCGAGGCATGCCTTGAACTTTGTTCATGCCCATGGAAACTTTGTGAATCTTGAATTGCGGAAACTTTTCAAAATAATAATTGTCCCCTTGTACAATTCCATTGTATTATAAAAATAATGTGCCAAGATTTGCATTTAGGATAAGTAGATTGCTGGTTGGTTTGTGTGGTGCAAAAACAGAAATTTTGGCCGTAGTGCGTGATTCTGAAACTTTTTGCACAATCTTGCCTACAAATTTTTTATTTGTTCCTAATTTTTCAGAATTTTTGGAGTACCAGAAGTATGGCGAATGTTCAGATTACTACATATTGTCCTGTTTAAGACAAATTCTGTTTTTGATGCATTGTTTTGCTTGTTTTGATGAAACTATTGATTTTTATCAGTGGTATAAGCCATGGAAAAGTTATATTACAGTAGATACAATGAAAAAACAAAATATGAATTGGTTTGCAGTAGTATTTAGAGTAGTGATTTGCTTTATTATGCTAATGGATCTCACCAGTTTTCTGTTGAGTTTTGTGTGGATGAAGTGATCAAGATCGAGGAGGTCTCAATATGAGGAGAAGGAGGAGAGGAAAGAGCTCAACCTTGGGGATGCCCAAGGCACACCGAGTAAATATTCAAGGAGACTCAAGCGCCTAAGCTTGGGGATGCCCTGGAAGGCATCCCGTCTTTCTTCAACAAGTATCGGTATGCTTTCGTTCTCGTTTCGTTCATGTGATATGTGTAAATCTTGGAGCGTCTTTTGTGTTTATTTTTAATTTTTCTTTTATGCACCATGCTGGTATGAGATAGTCCATGTTTGATTTATAGAATGCTCATTTCACTTCACTTATATATTTTGAGTGTGGCTTTACAGAATGCTTCATGTGCTTCACTTATATCATTTGAAGTTTGGATTGCCTGTTTCTCTTCACATAGAGATCCGTTGTTTGTAGAATGCTCTCTTGCTTCACTTATATTTATTAGAGCATGGTGTTTTATAGAAAGAATTAAACTCTCATTCTTCACTTATATCTATTTAGAGAGTCAGTAGGAATTGGTCAATTGCATGGTTAGCCATAAAATCCTACATAAAACTTATGGATCACTGAATATGATATGTTTGATTCCTTGCAATAGTTTTGCGATACAGAGATGGAATATGTGGGAGGTACTAGTAAATGGTTGTGGTTAGTAAGAATATTGGTGTTAAGATTTGTGATTCCCGAAGCATGCACGTATAGTCTCTCGTTATGCTATGAAGTCGGAGCATGATTTATTATTGATTGCCTTCCTTATGAGTGGCGATCGGGGACGAGCGATGGTCTTTTCCTACCAATCTATCCCCCTAGGGGCATGTGTAGTAGTACTTTGCTTCGAGGGCTAATAAACTTTTGCAATAAGTATATGAGTTCTTTAGTGACTAATGTGAGTCCATGGATTATACGCACTCTTACCTTTCCGCAATTTGCTAGCCTCTATGGTACCGTGCATTGCCCTTTCTCACCTCGAGAGTCAGTGCAAACTTTGCTGGTGCATCCAAACCCCGTGATATGATATGCTCTATCACACATAAGCCTTATTATATATTCCTCAAAACAGCCACCATACCTACCTATTGTGGCCTTTCCATAGCCATTCCGAGATATATTGCCATGCAACTTCCACCACTTCCCTTTGATGACTTGAGCATTCGCTCTCATATTTCTTTGCATGATCATATAGCTGACATAGTAGTTGTGGCTCAGCCACCGTTCATCATTTTTCATACATGTTATGCTAGATCATTGCACATCTTGGTATTGCCAGAGGCATTTATATAGAGTCATACTTTGTCATAGGTATTGAGTTGTTTTTTATTTCTTTTGAGTTATAAGTAAATAGAAGTGTGATGATCATCATTATTCGTTTTTAGAGCAGTGCCCCAGTGAGGAAAGGATGATGGAGACTATGATTCCCCCACAAGTCGAGATGAGACTCCGGAAAATGATAGAAAAAAAAGAAAAAGAAAGAAAGAAAAAAAAGAAAAACAAATAGAGAAGGGGCATTGTTAGTATCCTTTACCACACTTGTGCTTCAAAGTAGCACCATGTTTTTCATATGGAGAGTCTCCTATGTTGTCACTTTCATATACTAGGGAATTTTTCATTATAGGATTAGATGCACACCCACTTAGTTTTCATATTGAGCTTTCATACACTTATAGCTCTTAGTGCATTCGCTGCATGGCAATCCCTACTCCTCACGTTGATATCAATTGATGGGCATCCCCAAAGCCCATTGGTTAGTTACGTCGGTGTGAGACTTTCTTACTTTTTTGTCTTCTATATATTTACCCCTATCATCATAATCTATTCCACCCGTAGTGCTATATCCATGGCTCGTGCTCATGTACTGCGTGAGAGTTGAAAAAGCTGAAGCACATTAAAAAGTATGAACCAATTGCTTGGCTTGTCATCGGGGTTGTGCATGATAAATACTTTGTGTTAAGAAGACAAAGCATGACAAGACTATATGATTTTGTAGGGATAGCTTTCTTTAGCGTTGATATTTTGAAAGACGTGATTGTTTTTTGATATGCCTGAGTATTGATGTCTTTATGTCAAATTATAGACTATTGATTTGAATCACTTATGTCTTAATATTCATGTCATGATTAGATATATGATCAAGTTTATGCTAGGTAGCATTCCACATCAAAAATTATCTTTTTTATCATTTACCTACTCGAGGACGAGCAGGAATTAAGCTTGGGGATGCTGATATGTCTCCGTCGTATTTATAATTTTTGATTGTTTCATGCCAATATTATACAACTTTTACATACTTTTGGCAACATTTCATATGATTTATTTGGACTAACCTATTGATCCAGTGCCAGTTCTTGTTTTTTGCATGTTTTTTGTATCACAGAAAATCCATATCAAACGAAGTCCAAATGCAATCAAATTTTACGGAGAATTATTTTGGAATATATGTGATTTTTGGGAGTTGGAATCACCGCAAACGGAGGCCCACACAACCCACAAGACACCAGGGCGCGCCTAAGGAGCCTGGCTCATGGTGGTGGGTTGTGCTCACCTCGTACGTGGGTTGGAGCTCTACTCCGGGCGCAAGGAAGCTTATATCCGGAAAAAAATCGTGTTAAAATCTCAGCGCAATCGGAGTTACGGATCTCCTGGAATATAAGAAACGGTTTTCGGCCAGATCTGGGGAGCGCGAAAAAGAAGAGAACAGAGAGGGAGATCCAATCTCGGAGGGGCTCCCGCCCCTCCGCCGCCATGGAGGCCATGGACCAGAGGGGGAACTCTCCTCCCATCTAGCGGTGAGGCCAAGGAAGAATAAGAAGAAGGAGGAGGAGGGGGCTCTCTCCCCCTCTCTCCGGCCGGTGGCACCGGAGTGCCGCCGAAGCAAGGATCATGAAGGTGATCTACATCAACAATCTTGCTACCATCAACACCAACTCTCTCCCCCTCTATGAAGCCGTCTAACACCTCTTATCCCCGTTGTAATCTCTACTTAAACATGGTGCTCAACTCCATATATTATTTCCCAATGATATTTGGTTATCCAATGATGTTTGAGTAGATCTGTTTTATCCTGTGGGTTAATCGTGATCTTGGTTGGTATGATTGTATATTTTAGTTATGGTGCTGTCCTACGGTGTCCTCCATCTCGCACAAACGTGAGGGGCCCCTGCTGTAGGGTGTTGCAATATGTTCATGGTTTGCTTATTGTCGGTGTTGCGGGGTGACAGTAGCCTAAACGCGGATAAGTGGGTTATGGCATATGGGAGTAAAGAGGACTTGATACTTAATGCTATGGTTGGGTTTCACGACCTTAATGATCTTTAGTAGTTGTGTATGCTTGCTAGAGTTCCAATCATAAGTGCATATGATCCAAGTAGAGAAAGTATGTTAGCTCACGCCTCTCCCTCATGTAAAATTGCAAGAATGATTACTAGTACTTGTTATCGATTGCCTAGGGACAAATGACTTTCTTGTTAGCAAAAGCTATCCACTTTTATTACCTTGCAATTTATTGGTAGTTTTATTCTCGCAAAGTACTCATAGTTTTATCCTTGCAAAATAGTTTCATACTTGTTTCCGGTAAAGAAAATGTCAAGTGTGCGTAGAGTTCTATCGGTGGTCGATAGAACTTGAGGGAATATTTTTTCTACATTTAGCTCCTCGTTGGGTTCGACACTCTTTTTTATTGAAGAATGATACAAATGATCCCCTATACTTGTGGGTTATCATGCACCCTCACGAATGGCACACCGTACTCGATCGATTCATTATCCTCTGGATGCTTGACCTTTGACCTGTACGCCCACCACCTCCGCCTGACTTTCGCCTCGAGGGGATGGTTTTGCAATGGATAAGAAGGAGAGGTGAGACGATGGTCTTGCAATGGTGAAGAGGGAGAGGCGAGACGGTGGTTTTGCAATGGAGAATATGGAGAGGAGAGGGGATGGTTTTGCAATGGAGAAGAGGGAGAGGCGAGATGGTGGTTTTGGAATGGAGATGATGGAGAGGAGAGGAGGTGGGTTTGCAATGGAGAAGAGGGAGAGGAGCGTGCTGATATGTCCATTTTGCATCATGTTTTCTTACTGTTATTTATGATGTTTTTATCCATAATAATTCTTTTTGAAGTAATTATAATGCCTTTTCTCTCATAATATGCAAGGTATACACAAAGAGGGAGAATTCCGGCAGCTGGAAATTTGGACCTGGAAAAGCTACGTCAGGCCACCTATTCTGCACAACTCCAAACAAGCTGAAACTTCACGGAGATTTTTTATCAAATATATGAGGAATATTGGAGCAAATAACTACCAGAGGGGGCCACTAGGTGGGCACAACCCACCTGGGCGCGCCAGGGAGCCCAGGCGCGCCCTGGTGGGTTGTGCTCACCCAGGCCCACCTACGGTGCCCATATTCTAGTATATAAGTCATTTTGACCTAGAAAAAATAAGATGAGGACTTCCGGGACGGAGCGCCGCCGTCTCGAGGTGGAACTTGGGCAGGAGCACTTTTCCCCTCCGGTGGAGCAATTCCGCCGGGGGAACTTCCCTCCCGGAGGGGGAAATCATTGTCATCATCATCAACAACAACTCTCCCATCTTGGGGAGGGCAATCTCCATCAACATATTCAACACCATTGTCTCCTATCAAACCCTAGTTCATCTCTTGTATTCAATCTTGTTACCGGAACTATAGATTGGTGCTTATGGGTGACTAGTAGTGTTGATTACATCTTGTAGTTGATTACTATATGGTTTGTTTGGTGGAAGATTATATGTTCAGATCCAATATGCTATTTAATACCCCTCTGATCTTGAGCATGATTATCATTTGTGAGTAGTTACTTTTGTTCTTGAGGTCACGGGAGAAATCATGTTGCAAGTAATCATGTGAATTTGATATGTGTTTGATATTTTGATAGTATGTATGTTGTGATTCCCTTAGTGGTGTCATGTGAAAGTCGAATACATGACACTTCACCATATTTCGGACTAAGGGAATGCATTGTGGAGTAGCAATTATATGATGGGTTACGAGAGTGACAGAAGCTTAAACCCCAGTTTATGCGCTATTCCATAAGGGACCGATTGGATCCAAAAGTTTAATGCTATGGTTAGAGTTTATTCTTAATACTTTTTTCGTAGTTGCGGATGCTTGCGGGAGGGTTAATCATAAGTAGGATGCTTGTTCAAGTAAGAACAGCACCTAAGCATCGTCCACCCACATATCAAATTATCAAAGTAGCGATCACAAATAGAACCAACATGGTGAAAGTGACTAGATGAAATTCCCATGTACCCTCAAGAACGCTTTGCTTATCATAAGAAACCATTTTGGCATGTCCCTTTCCTCAAAAGGATTGGGCTACCTTGCTGCACTTATGTTACTATTATTGTTACTTGCTTGTTACAAATTACCTTGCTATCAAAATACTCTGCTACTTACAATTTCAGCACTTGCAGACATTACCTTACTGAAAACCACTTGTCATTTCCTTCTACTCCTCGTTGGGTTTGACACTCTTACTTATCGAAAAGAGCTACAATTGATCCCGTATACTTGTGGGTCATCAAGGCTATTTTCTGGCACCGTTGCCGGGGAGTGAAGCGCCTTTTGTAAGTGGAATTTGGTAAGGAAACATTTATATAGTGTGCTGAAATTTATTTTCACTTGTTACTATGGAAAACAATCCTCTGAGGGGTTTGTTTGGGGTATCCTCACCTTGACCAGAATCAAAATTAGCTACCCCTCAACCTAATGCACCTACTGAAAATATTGAATATGAAATCCCTTCGGGTATGATAGAACAACTGCTAGCTAATCCTTATGCAGGAGATGGAACCGAACATCCTGATATGCACTTGATATATGTAGAACAAATTTGTGGATTGCTCAAGCTTGCAGGTTTACCCGTAGATGAAGTTATGAAAAAGTTTTTCCCTTTATCTTTGAAGGGAAAATCATTGGCATGGTATAGGCTATGCGATGAGATTGGATCTTGGAATTGGAATCATTTGAAATTGGAGTCCCATCAAGAAAATATCATGTGCATCTAGTTCATTGTGATCGGAATTATATATATAAATTTTTGGCCTCGTGAAGGAGAAAGTATCGCTCTAGCTTGGGGGAGGCTTAAGTCAATGTTACATTCTTTCCCCAATCATGAGCTCTCAAGAGAAGTTATTATCCAGAACTTTTATGCTCGGCTTTCTCATAATGATCAAACCATGCTCGATACCTCTTGTGTTGGTTCTTTTATGAAGAAGACTATTCAATTCTGGTGGGATCTTTTGGAAAGAATTAAACACAACTCTGAAGATTGGGAACTCGACGAAGGAAAAGAGTCAGGTATTAAACTTAAGTATGATTGTGTTAAATCTTTTATGGATACCGATGCTTTTCAAAAGTTTAGCACTAAATATGGACTTGACTCTGAGATAGTAGCCTCCTTTTGTGAATCATTTGCTACTCATGTTGATCTCCCTAAAGAGAAGTGGTTTAAATATCACCCACATATTAAAGAAGAAATTAAATAACTTGTGCCAGTTAAAGTAGAAACTATACTTTACAATGTTGATCCTATTGTTCCTTCTGCTTATATTGAGAACCACCTTTCCCTGTTAGGATAAAGGAACATGTTAAAGTTTCAACTGTGGTCAACAAAATCTATATTAGAACACCTAAATTTGATGAACAAATTAAAGTATAACCTAGTATTGCTATGGTTAAAGATCTCTTGGAAGAAGATGTAGATGGGCATGTTATTTACTTCTATGAAGAAGCTGCTAGAATTGCCAAACCTGATAAAAAGGATAAAGATAGACCTGTTGCTGGCATGCTTGTTATCTCAGTTAAAATAGGAGATCATTGTTATCATGGTTTATGTGACATAGGTGCTAGTGTGAGTGTTATTCCTTACACTTTATATCAAGAACTTATGAATGACATGGCACCTGTAGAGATAGAAGACATAGATGTTACTATTAAACTTGCTAATAGAGACACTATATCACCAATTGGGATTGTTAGAGATGTTGAAATCTTGTGTGGGAAAATAAAATACCCGACTGATTTTCTTATTCTTGGTTCCCCACAAGACTACTTTTGTCCCATTATCTTTGGTAGACCTTTCTTGAACACTGTTAATGCTAAAATAGATTGTAAGAAACAAACTGTCGGTGTTAGTTTTGGTGATGAGTCTCATGAGTTTAATTTTTCCAAGTTTAGTAGAAAGCTTCATGAAAAATAATTGCCTAGTAAAGATGAATTAATTGGTCTTGCTTCTATTGTTGTGCCTCCTACTGATCCACTAGAACAATATTTGCTACACCATGAAAATGATTTACATATGCATGAAAGAAATGAAATAGATAAGATTTTCTTTGAACAATGTCCTCTGCTTAAACACAATTTGCCTACTGAAACTCTAGGAGGTACTCCTCGACCTAAAGGTGGTCATGTGCTTGAATTAAAACAATTGCCAAACACTTTGAAATATGCTTATCTTGATGAAAAGAACATATATCCTGTTATTATTAGTGCTAATCTTTCAGAACATGAAGAATAAAGATTATTGAAAGTTCTAAGGAAGCACCGAGCTGCTATTGGATATACTCTCGATGATTTAAAGGGTATTAGTGCCACTCTATGTCAGCACAAAATTAATATGGAACCTAATGCTAAATTTGTTGTTAATCACCAACGTCGGGTAAATCCAAAAATGAAGGAAGCGGTAAGAACGGAAATATTAAAACTTCTGGAAGTAGTTATAATCTATCCTATAGTTGATAGTAGATGGGTAAGTCATGTTCATTGTGTCCCTAAGAAAGGAGGTATAACTATTGTTCCTAATGATAAAAATGAACTTATTCCACAAAGAATTGTTACAGGTTATAGAATGGTAATTGATTTTAGAAAATTAAACAAAGAAACTATAAAAGATCATTACCCTCTGCCTTTTATTGATCAAATGCTAGAAATATTATCTAAGAACACACATTTTTGCTTCCTTGATGGATACTCTGGTTTTTCACAAATACCTGTTTCTCAACCTGATCAAGAAAAGACTACTTTTACTTGTCCCTTTGGAACTTATGCTTATAGACGTATGCCTTTCGGTTTATGTAATGCACCTGCTACTTTTCAAAGATGTATGACTACTATATTGTCTGACTTTTTTAAAAAGATTGTTAAGGTTTTCATGGATGATTTCTCTGTTTATGGGAAGTCTTTTGATGATTGTTTAAGCAATCTTGATCGAGTTTTGCAGAGATGTGAACAAACAAATCTTCTCTTGAATTGGGAGAAGTGCCACTTTATGGTTAATGAAGGCATTGCATTGGGTCATAAAATTTCTAAAAGAGGTATTGAAGTGGGCAAAGCAAAGGTTGATGCAATTGAGAAAATGCCATGTCCTAAAGATGTAAAAGGTATTCGTAGTTTCTTAGGTCATGCTGGTTTCTATAGGAGATTTATCAAACACTTTTCTAAAATTTCTAGGCCTCTTATGAATATTTTGCAAAAGGATATTCCTTTTGTTTTTGATGATGATTGTTTAGAAGCCTTTGAAGCACTCAAGAAAGCCTTAATTTTTGCACCTATTGTTCAACCACCTGATTGGAACTTGCCTTTTGAAATTATGTGTGATGCTAGTGATTATGTTGTTGGTGATGTTCTAGGACAAAGAGTTGATAAGAAACTGAATGTTATTCATTATGCTAGTAAAACTCTAGACAGTGCTCAACGAAACTATGCTACTACTGAAAAATAATTCTTAGCAGTGGTGTTTGCTTGTGATAAATTTAGACCTTATATTCTTGATTCCAAAGTAATTGTTCACACCGATCATGCTACTATTAAATATCTTATGGAAAAGAAAGATGCTAAACCTAGACTTATTCATTGGGTTCTCTTGTTACAAGAATTTGATTTACGTATCATTGATAGAAAAGGAGTTGAGAACCCCGTAGCTGATAATTTATCTAGGCTTGAAAATGTGCTTGATGACCCACTACCTATTGATGATAGTTTTCCTGATGAGTAGTTAGCTGTAATAAATGTTGCTCATAATACTCCTTGGTATGCTGACTATGCTAATTACATTGTTGCTAAATATTTACCACCTAGCTTTACTTATCAACAAAAGAAAAAATTCTTCTATGATTTAGGACATTACTTTTGGGATGACCCACATCTTTATAAAGAAGGAGTAGATGGTATTATTAGACATTGTGTACCTGATTATGAACAGGGAAAAATCCTACGGAAATGTCACTCTGGAGCTTATGGAGGGCATCATGTCGGAGATAGAACTGCTCACAAGGTATTGCAATCTAGATTTTATTGGCTTGCTCTTTTCAAGAATGCATGTAAGTTCATCTTATCTTGTGATGAATGTCAAAGAATAGGTAATATCGGTAAGTGTCAAGAAATGCCTATGAATTATTCACTTGTTGTTGAACCATTTGATGTTTGGGGAATTGATTACATGGGACCTTTTCCTTCCTCTAATGGGTATACACATATTTTGGTTGCTATTGATTATGTTACTAAATGGGTAGAAGCTATTCCAACCAGTAGTGCTGATCACAACACCTCTATTAAAATGCTTAAGGAAGTTATTTTCCCAAGGTTTGGAGTCCCTAGATACTTAATGATTGATGGTGGTTCACACTTTATTCCTGGTGCTTTCCGTAAAATGCTTGCCAAGTATGATGTTAACCATAGAATTGCATCACCTTATCATCCTTACTCTAGTGGTCAAGTTGAACTTAGCAATAGAGAAATAAAATTAATTTTGCAAAAGACTGTCAATAGGTCCAGGAAGAATTGGTCTAAGAAATTAGATGATGCACTTTGGGCTTATAGAACAGCATATAAAAATCATATGGGTATGTCTCCTTATAAAATGGTTTATGGAAAAACTTGTCATTTGCCTCTTGAGTTAGAACATAAAGCATATTGGGCCATCAAAGAGCTCAACTATGATTTCAAACTTGCTGGTGAAAAGAGGTTATTTGATATTAGCTCACTAGATGAATGGAGAACCCGAGCTTATGAAAATGTAAAATTATTCAAAGAAAAAGTTAAAAGATGGCATGGCAAAACAATCCAAAAGCGTGAGTTTAAAGTCGGAGAATATGTTCTTTTGTACAACTCTCGTTTCAGATTCTTTGCGGGAAAACTCCTCTCAAAATGGGAAGGCCCCTACGTTATCGAGGATGTTTATTGGTCTGGAGCCATCAAAATAAATAATGCCGAAGGTACTAACCCAAAGGTTGTCAATGGGCAACGAATAAAACATTATATCTTACGTACACCCATTAACATTGAAAGTAATATTATCCAAACTATGGCACCGGAAAAAAACACATAAAAGAGTCCTTCTGGAACACTCCAGAATCGTGAAAATAAGGAGGTACGTGATACGGTAAGTAAACGGACTCGGAAAAATCCGCAAAAATATCTTTTGTCAGTTTTGGAATATTTAGAAAAATAGGAAAATAAGAAACTACCGAGAAGCGTACCCTGGTGGGCACAAGACACCAGGGCGCGGTTGTGCCCACCTGGGACACCTTTCGGTCTCCGTTTTTTCTTCCATTTGCTTGTCCCCCAAGATAAAAAATCTATATATACTTCCCGAACCTGTTGATCACCGTATCACGAAGAAATCCTCTGTTCTCATTTCTTATTGTTTTCCGCCAGATCCCATCTACCATGGCCACCTCAAGCTCCTCCAAGGATAAGTTCTTCAAGAACGTCATCAACCCATATCTGCGGGAGGTGGTGCAGCACCCTCAGGCCATCCAGATGCATGAGGGGGTGCTTCGCCTTCGTGACGTGCCATGTACCAAGGGAACGGGAATCGTGGAGGACAGACTTGAAGCTATGGAGCAAGATGTCTCCTGGTGCAATCGGATGGTGGAGCGTGGGCTCAATGCCAATCACCTCATGATCACGAACCTCTCCCATGATCTCAAGGTGGATGGCAAGCCCATGAAGGACATTGTCTTCACCCTCAATGGGCAAATCAACTCTCTCCAAAGCCAGATCTATTAACCGGAAACATGATACATGTGTGAATACATAGACAAACAGATTGTCACTAGTATGCCTATACTTGACTAGCTCGTTGATCAAAGATGGTTATGTTTCCTAACCATAGACATGAGTTGTCATTTGATAAACGGGATCACATCATTAGGAGAATGATGTGATTGACTTTACCCATTTCGGCAGCTTAGCACTTGATCGTTTTAGTTTACTGCCATTGCTTTCTTCATGACTTATACATGTTCCTATGACTATGAGATTATGTAACTCCCGATTACCAGAGGAACATTTTGTGTGCTACCAAACGTCACAACATAACTGGGTGAGGTGCTCTATAGGTGTCTCCGATGGTACTTGTTGAGTTGACATAGATCAACATTAGGATTTGTCACTCTGATTGTCGGAGAGGTATCTCTGGGCCCACTCGGTAATGCACATCACTATAAGCCTTGCAACCATTGTAACTAATGAGTTAGTTGCGGTATGATGCATTACAGAATGAGTAAAGAGACTTGCCGGTAACGAGATTGAACTAGGTATTGAGATACCGACAATCGAATCTCGGGCAAGTAACATACGATGACAAAGGGAACAATGTATGTTGTTATGCGGTTTGACCGATAAAGATCTTTGAGGGAGTCCTGGATGGCCGGACTATACCTTCAGCCGGACTCCTGGACTATGAAGATACAAGATTGAAGACTTTGTCCCGTGTCCGGAAGGGACTTTCCTTGGCGTGGAAGGCAAGCTTGGCGATACGAATATCTAGATCTCCTACCATTGTAACCAACTCTATGTAACCCTAACCCTATATGGTGTCTATATAAACCGGAGGGTTTTAGTCCGTAGGACAACACATTCATACACAACAATCATACCATAGGCTAGCTTCTAGGGTTTAGCCTCTCCGATCTCATGGTAGATCTACTCTTGTACTACCCATATCATCAATATTAATCAAGCAGGACGTAGGGTTTTACCTCCATCAAGAGGGCCCGAACCTGGGTAAAACTTCGTGTCCCTTGCCTCCTGTTACCATCCGGCCTAGACGCACAGTTCGGGACTCCCTACCCGAGATCCGCCGGTTTTGACACCGACATTTGTGCTTTCAATGAGAGTTCCTCTGTGTCGTCACCGTTAGGCTTGATGGCTCCTACGATCACCAATAGCAATGCAGTCCAGGGTGAGACCTTCCCCCCCGGACAGATCTTCGTCTGCGGCGGCTTCGCACTGCAGGACAATTCACTTGGCCGTCTGGAGCAGATCGAAAGCTATGCCCCTGGCCGTCAGGTCAAATTTGGAAGTTTAAACTACACGGCTGACATCCGCGGGGACTTGATCTTCGACGGATTCGAGCCACTGCCGAGCGTGCCGCACTGTCACGACAAGCATGATCTAGCTCTGCCGCCGAACAGTGCCCTGGAGGCCGCACCCGCATCGGCTTCAACCCTTAATTCGGAGCCAACTACGCTGATCGAGGATGGGTGGTTGGACGCCGCCTTGGGGGCTGCAATCCCAACGGCGATCAAGCCGAACACCAGCCCCGTACTCCGCGAGACTCGTGACTCCAAGGAGCTGGACTCCTCTCCGGACTCCGAACCCTCCGCGCCCCTGCCGATCGAATCCGATTGGGCGCCGATCATGGAGTTTACTGGCGCGGACATCTTTCAGCACTCGGCTTTCGGCGATATTCTGAAGACACTAAAGTCTCTCTATTTATCAGGAGAGCCCTGGCCTAACTACGGTCAGCAAGGTTGGGATACGGACGATGAAGAAATTCAAAGCCCACCCACCACCCACTTTATAGCCACTGTCGACGATTTAACCGATATGCTCGACTTTGACTCCGAAGATATCGACGGTATGGACGCCGACGCAGGAGACGATGAAGAACCAGCGCCTATTGAGCCCTAGAAAGCCACCTCGTCATATGACGTATACATGGTGGACGCACCAAAAGATGACGATGAGGATCGGAAGGACGCACCAAAGACTTATTCCCTCGAGAAGCAGTCACAGCGGCAATGCAAGCGCCGCCCCAAATCCCGCCTCGACAGAAATAACGATCACACAGACCCAGCGCTGGAGCAGGGCGAACCGCTGCCGGACAACGGCAATTCGGATAATCAAACCGAACTAATAAATTCTATCAAGGATAATAGTCCGGACGACATAACGCTGGACAGGCACCCAGAGCAGCAGAATGCCTGTAAAAGGCTTGTTGCCACCGCGAGGAGTCTTAAAAGGCAGAAGCAAAGGCTCAGGGCTGCGCAAGACACACTCCAAATCAGATGGAGTAAAATACTTAACACAGCAGCGAGGTACGGCGACAATCGCCCCTCCAAGAGCTACCCAAAGCGGAAGCTGCTACCTGAATTCGATGAGGAGGCCTCAGACCCTCCACAACCAAACATCAAAGCAGCCACCTGGCCAGATAGACGACCCCTCTACCAACACAGGGCGGCATACAATGCCACTCACAATACAACACGCGACCCATGCGAGGGCTCGCACCCAAAGGACGGCGCAACAAGATCCATCTATGGACCACGCAAGCGCGCCCCAACATACAATGCAATACAACAAACATCCGAACAACGCGGTACACCCAGCTACAGGGGTGCCGCACACCCCATGTGTTTCACCGATGAGGTGCTGGACCATGAATTTCCAGAGGGATTCAAACCCGTAAACATAGAGGCATACGACGGAACAACAGACCCTGGGGTCTGGATTGAGGACTACATCCTTCATATCCATATGGCTCGAGGAGATGATCTCCACACCATCAAGTACTCACCCCTCAAGCTCAAAGGGCCAGCTCGTCACTGGCTTAAAGGCCTCCCCGAAAGCTCCATTGGAAGTTGGGAAGAGCTCGAAGACGCCTTTCGGGCAAATTTTCAAGGGACTTATGTCCGACCTCCGGATGCGAACGACTTGAGTCATATAACTTAATAGCCCGGAGAGTCAGCCCGAAAGCTTTGGAACAGGTTTCTTACTAAAAAGAACCAGATTGTCGACTGTCCGGACGCCGAAGCCTTGGCAGCTTTTAAGCATAGCATCCGTGATGAATGGCTCGCCGGACACCTCGGCCAAAATAAGCCGAGAACGATGGCCGCATTAACAAACCTCATGACCCGCTTTTGCACGGGTGAGGACAGCTGGCTAGCCAGATGCAGCACCAGCGACCCCAGTACATCCGAAGTTAGAGATGGAAACGGGAAATCACGGCGCAACAGCAATAACAAACGCCGAAATAAAGAAGGCAGCACGAAGGGCATGGCAGTAAATGCCGGATTCAAAAGCTCTCGGCCAGGTCAGCAAAAGCCGCCCTCTAAAGGCACCATGGATGAACTGTCCAGCCTCAACAAAATTCTGGACCAAGTATGTCAGATCCATAGTACCCCTGGTAAACCTGCTAATCATACCCACAGAGATTGTTGGGTCTTCAAGCAGTCCGGCAAGCTCAACGCCGTACACAAGGGGGAGGATACACCAAGTGAAGACGAGGACGAGCCTCCCAAGCAAGACACTGGGGAACAAAAGAAATTTCAACCAGAAGTCAAAATAGTAAACATGTTACACGTGATCAAGGGAAACAATGCGGCACTCCCAGGGAAATATACCCAAGTCACCGTGAAGTCCTGCCACTGGTCGTCTCAACCGATCACTTTCGACCATCGTGATTACTCAGCAAGTATCCGGCGTGCAGGATGGGCTGCCCTAGTATTAGACCCAGTAATTGGCGGATATCACTTCACACGAGTATTGATGGACGGTGGCAGCAATCTAAACCTAATATATCAGGATACAATCCGCGGGATGGGGTTAGACCCAACAAAAATTCGCCATAGCAATACTACCTTTAAAGGAGTAACGCCAGGCCCAGGGGCTCGCTGTACGGGCTCCCTCCTACTACAAGTTATATTTGGCTCCCCCGATAACTTCTGTCGCGAGCATTTAACCTTCCACATCGCTCCGTTCCGAAGTGGCTATCAAGCACTGCTCGGACGCGAAGCTTTCACTCGCTTAAATGCAATACCACACTACGCCTCCCTCACACTCAAGATGCCCGGTCCACGTGGCATCATTTCAGTGAACGGAAATATCAAGCAATCTCTGCACGCCGAAGAGAGTGCGGCTGCCTTGGCAGCCGCACACTAAAGGCGTCCGGACCACCGAAAGCATCCAATAGGTCGTCAAGACCTCAGACACAACTAACCAAGTCCGGCGCCGCTATTTATACCGAATAAACGGTCACACCCCTATTTGTCAATGCAAGGGGCTCAACGCGCGCAGACAAGTGGCAATCTTTTCTCATCTTGAATTATACATGGTTTCTTTAAAAACTATCTTTTTGCACGACAACTTTTTCACCTAAATTCCTCTCTTTTACAGACGATCATCATGCTACACCCGTCCAGGATACGGCACAACGGAGACACAGGCACAAACGTGCAGCAGGGACCCGCTCCAAGGATTCTTTTTAGATTAAGACCCTACGTAAACCTTTTTTACCGTCTCTTGTTGATACATATCCACCGTTGAGAAGGATGCTGACGTCTTGGCATGTGGCCACGCCAGAACAATGCACGTACCTAGACACAAGGGGCTTCTTACAAAGGCCATTATTCAGGCCCGGTTTATACCACAAAGACCGAATGCCTTAGGGAGTATTCGGCGTCGCGAGTTTGGCCCTATATGCATTACCTCTGAATCATTGTCTTTGGTCAAATGTTGGGTTTGCCCGGCTCCTGTGTTTTGGTGCCTTAAGTTCCGCTTTACCGGCTAAGGTAGCACCAGGAGAACTATTGCGATTGTGCCCTGGTTCATCCGGACGAGCACCTTAGTAGAGAAAGCCGAAAACTAACTGTCATGATACAGCGTGAGACTGGTCAACCACTCGATGACCTATTGGAATGTTAGAATTCCTCCGCCTTAACGAAGGGCCGTTTTCCGGCCAGGCATGTACGCACCCCGGGATCAGGAGAGTGTGGAGCCACCAGGGGCTATCTAGTAGCCCCACTGTCAAACTCCTATGGCCAAGTGAAAGTGCTAAAGCATTATAGTCCGGTTGCCTCGCTCGCTCCGCTATCACCTCCTTAATAGGACCAAGACATTGGGTTAAGTGTGAACGCGTGTTTTTGCGAGCACCTCCGCATTATATGCGTGGGGGTTGAAGCCGACGGCTGTAATCTTTCAGGTTATACACATGTATACATAAATGGCCACCCAGGAGGCATCATATTACTTTCAGGCAAAAGTATAAAAATAGCCTTATAAAACTTTATAAAAGCATTTCGCTTACAATGAGATTACATATCACTCAAACATAATATTTTTTGAGCACTGGGTCTCTATCAAACGAGCACCCTCAAGAACTTCTTCAAAGTAGTGCTCAGCAGCCATTCGGCCTATGGCCGAATCCCGCGCTGCAACAGTAGTGGCATCCATCTCCGCCCAGCATGCTTTAACACGGGCAAAGGCCATCCGTGAGCCCTCTATGCACGCCGACCTCTTCATCGCATTGATGTGCGGCACCAAGTCAAGGAGTTGCTGCACCAAGCTGAAATAGCTGATCGGTTTTGGCCTTTCCGGCCATAGCTGATCCACAACAGACCTCATGGCGCGTCAGGACAACCTATTCAGTTTGGCCCATTCGGCTAATTGGTCAGTCAATGACAGTGGACGCTCGGGAGAATGGAATTGTGTCCAAAACAGTTGGTCCACTTCACGGTCCGTTTGACCCCGGAAGTACTTGACCGCATCAGCAGCGCTCGCCGCCAAATCCATATACACATCTTCCAAACTCCACAGCCGATCCAGAGGGGCATACCGTGGATCTCCGAACTTCCTCCGCAACATAAAGGATTTCCCAGCTACAATACCCCCGGCTTCCCGCAGCTCCTCCTTCTTCGCCCTCATAGCAGAGCGGATGTCTTTTTTCGTCGCAGCAGCCTTCTCAAGGTCCGATGTCTTCGCTAAGTTTTCCTTTTCAAGAATCCGGCAACGGTCGGCGGCGTCTTTTAATTCTGTGGCCATCTTGGCCATCTTATCTCGGCTCTCGCCATGCGCGGCTTTCTCGACTTGCAACTCTTCGGCCGCCTTCAAAGCAGCCGCATTACCAAACCTCGCTAGTTCCTTGGCTCGGGCAAGTTCTGCCCGCAAGGCTTCAACAGTGGCAGCTCCATCTGCAGTCACAACATATTAAAGATACTGGCATCATGCTGCTCTTTCTATGTGGCATTTACCAGACAATGACACTTACCCTATGCCTCATCAAGCCTTTTGTTAACAAGCTCGATGTCGGCGTCTGCCGCATCCAACTGCCATTTTAAATAGGCAAACTCGCTAGTCCGGCTAGCCACCGGAGCTTCCATCACCTTCACATAGAGGCAGTATGGTTATTTCCTGGGAATATGATCCTCTGTTCATCGTCGTTTCCGATGACCACCAGAGTCTCAGGGGCTACTATCTACACAGGGCACACCTAGCATGTGCAGGACTATCATACATTATTTTACGTACCTCAAAGCCTGTCAGTAGACTCATAAAAGCTTCATGCAATCCGCTTTCGGCGGACAAGATTCTCTCCATCACCGTATTCATCAGCATACGGTGTTCATCTCAGATGGCCGCTCGCCCCACCAACTCCCTCAGAACATCCGATCGCGCACCAGACGGTGCCGGACTCTTTTGTCCGCTCTCTTCGGGAGCCGGACACTGGGAGCTTCGGGGGTCAATGGGATTATCTTCTGGCCTCACCGGATTCGGAGAGGCCCTCCACGACGACACTTCGGGGTCGCCCGCTTCCGGAGCGGAGGAGTCCGGAGGAGGCGTTTCGCTCTCCATCATCTCTGGAAGAAGATCCCCCGAAGACGAACTCATTTGAGAGGGGCTAAGGCCCGAACTGCAAAGATATATGCGGTGGTTATTTTCTTAGAAGAAAAAGATGGCATACTTGTACTATTAAAGTATTTCGGGCCACTTACTACTCGCTGCAGGATTGATCCCCCCGCGGACTTGGTGCGGCAAAAGCACCCCCCGAGGTAGGACCCTCTGTGGGAGACTTCTTCTCTCGTTTGGAAGCTTCGGCTTCCGAATCCCCGGGCGCAGTCCTTTTCCTCCTCCGGTCATCTTCCTTCATGGAGACGCTCGCTCCCTTGGTTAGAATGGGCAGCGTTGGGGGCCCGCGCCCACCCGTATTATCCTTCCCAGTATCTTCCCTCAAGGGCTCCGGGCAGGGTGCGACATGGAGCATCTTTTCCAATACCGGATTGTCCAAACCCTTAGGGAGGGTGGCCGAACACCGAATCAACTTCGCCTTTGTTATCCAGTCCTGGTCAAAAAGCGAACTCTCAGAAATAACTTCGTAACAAATGAGAGATAGTATGTTCGGACGGAAGATTCCTTACCTGTTCGGCGGCGCGGTTACTGCTCAGGCCCACGTCCTCGGTGATTTCTGGACACTCTACCCGAGGTCCGAAGAATGACTTGTACATCTCCTCATGCGTCAGGCCGAGGAAATTTTGAATGACACGCGGTCCTTCGGGATTGAACTCCCACAAGCGAAGGGGTCGGCGTTTGCAAGGCTGGACTTGACGAACCAGCATAACTTGTATTACCGCCACCAAACTAAAATCTCCATTGAAGAGATCTCGAATGCGGCTTTGCAGTATAGGCACGTCCTTGGCTGGACCCCAGCTCAGACCTCTGCTGATCCATGACATCAGTTGTGGTGGAGGGCCCGAGCGGAAAACAGGGGCGGCCGCCCACTTGGCACTTCTAGGAGCCGTGATGTAGAACCACTCCTGTTGCCACAATTCAGACACCTCTAGAATGGAACCTTTGGGCCAGAGGGCTCCCGTCATCTTGCGTATTGAGGCACCTCCGCACGCTGCATGTTGCCCCTCGATCATCTTCGGCTTTACTTCAAAGGTCTTGAGCCACAGGCCAAAGTGAGGGGTAACCCGGAGGAAGGCCTCGCACACGACAATAAATGTCGTGATATGAAGAAAGGAGTCCGGAGCTAGATCATGGAAATCTAGCCCGTAATAATACATCAAACCCCTAACAAAAGGATCCAGAGCAAGGCCTAGACCTCGGAGGAAGTGAGAGACGAACACGACGTTCTCGTTGGGTTCGGGGGAGGGGACAGCCTGCCCTCGGGCAGGCAGCCGATGCAAAACCTCGGCGGTGAGATATCTGGCCTCCCTCAACTTTTTGATGTCTTCTTCCGTGACGGAGGAAGGCACCCATCGGCCTTGAAGGCTAGATCCGGACATGATTGAGGGTTCGGAGCACCTGACCTGAACCTTAGGTGTTTGAGCTTGAGGTGGGGGAGGATTCGATTGAGCACGGGAGGGAAAAAGTAAAAACCTTGTCCCTTTATAAAGAGGGTGAATATCAAGCGTCCTCTTCGTGGCCGTTTGGACTTGCCTATAATCTAGGAGTCCTAGAAGCGGTTGGGTTACCCACGCCCGTATTGATGAGAATCCCAGAATAAGGGGACATGATCTCTGCTTTAACAAGACGTGCCAAGGAAACCGCCTCGCATAACACGCTGAGGTGGGACAATAAAACGATTCGAATAAAGGCTTGGCCGTGGTGCGATATCACACTACAGAATACGTCAGCAGATTAGATTTGTGTAAATATTATTCTCTCTATGGCAATGTGTGGAAACTTATCTTGCAGAGCTGGACACTATCTTTGTGTTCAAAATCTTCTATGAGGTACTTGGAGGAGGAACCCGCCTTGCAATGCCGAAGACAATCTGCGCGTCGGACTCGTCGTCATTGAAGCCTGGTTCAGGGGCTACTGAGGGAGTCCTGGATTAGGGGGTGTCCGGATGGCCGAACTATACCTTCAGCCGGACTCCTGGACTATGAAGATACAAGATTGAAGACTTCGTCCCGTGTCCGGAAGGGACTTTCCTTGGCGTGGAAGGCAAGCTTGGCGATACGGATATGTAGATCTCCTACCATTGTAACCGACTCTATGTAACCCTAACCCTATCCGGTGTCTATATAAACCGGAGGGTTTTAGTCCGTAGGACGACACATTCATACACAACAATCATACCATAGGCTAGCTTCTAGGGTTTAGCCTCTTCAATCTCGTGGTAGATCTACTCTTGTACTACCCATATCATCAATATTAATCAAGCAGTACGTAGGGTTTTACCTCCATCAAGAGGGCCCGAACCTGGGTAAAACTTCGTGTCCCTTGCCTCCTGTTACCATCCGGCCTAGACGCACAGTTCGGGACCCCCTACCCGAGATCCGCCGGTTTTGACACCGACAATCTTCGTAGAATATGTGGGAGCCAATATGAACATCCAGGTTCCGCTATTGGTTATTGACCGGAGACGTGTCTCGGTCATGTCTACATAGTTCTCGAACCCGTAGGGTCCGCACGCTTAAAGTTCGGTGACGATCGATATTATGAGTTTTTGTGTTTTGATGTACCGAAGGTAGTTCGGAGTCCTGGATATGATCACGGACATGACAAGGAGTCTCTAAATGGTCGAGACGTAAAGATCGATATATTGGACGACTATACTCAGACACCGGAAGTGTTCCGGGTGATTTCGGAGAAACCTGGAGTGCCGGAGGGTTACCGGACCCCCCCTCCCTGGAGAAATAATGAGCCTTATGGGCCTTAGTGGAGAGAGAGAGGGATGGCCTAGGGCAGACCGTGTGCCCCTCCCCCTCTAGTCCGAATTGGACTAGGAGAGGGGGGGCGGCGCCCCCCTTTCCTTCTCCCTCTCCCCCTTCCTTTCCCCCTCCTAGTAGGAGTAGGAAAGAGGGGAGTCCTACTCCTACTAGGAGGAGGACTCCTCCTCCTGGCGCGCCATACAGGGCCGACCTGCCTCCCCCCTTGCTCCTTTATATACGGGGGCAGGGGGGAACCTCTAGACACACAAGTTGGTCATTGATCCCTTAACCGTGTGCGGTGCCCCCCTCCACCATAATCCACCTCGATCATATCATAGTGGTGCTTAGGCAAAGCCCTGCGTTGATAGCAACATCATCACCGTCAACACACTGTCGTGCTGACGGAACTCTCCTGTGAAAAAGCTCTACTGGATCAGAGTTCGTGGGACGTCATCGAGCTGAACGTGTGCTGAACTCGGAGGTGCCATGCGTTCGGTACTTGGATAGGTCGGATCGTTAAGACGTTCGACTACATCAACCACGTTCTCATAACGCTTCTGCTTACGGTCTACGAGGGTACGTGGATGATACTATTCCCTCTCGTTGCTATGCATCACCATGATCTTGCGTGTGTGTAGGAATTTTTTTGAAATTACTATGTTCCCAACAGGAAGGGCACGTGTCGTAGTAGAGGCACGCATGTAGCATGTACACGTACGTACAGCCAGGGTGCAAGAAAGTAAATATAGCCACGTACATACATGCGGGCGAGGTCTTGAACACTTACTCGCGCATACGTACAGCCAGGGCTCGTGTACATGGCTGGGTCGGAACAGAGAAACTGCATCGTCGTGTTCATCGGGAGGCAACGGAATACGTCATGTTCATCGGGAGCCAACCGGCTTGGACAGAACAACCGATCAAAACGAGGCCTGGCGTACCGCAGAACGGAGGAAACGGCCTTGTGTTTGACCACCTACGATCGAAACGAGATCATGTTCACCGGGAGGGGTGTGGCGTACCGCAAAATGGAGGAAACGGACTTCTCTTTGACCTCCTACAGTCGAAACAGGGTCCTGTTGATCGGGAGGGGTGTGGCGTAACGCAAAACGGAGGAAACAGACTTCTGTTGGAGTGCTACGGTCGAAACGGCGTTCCTGTTCATCGGGAGGGGTGTGGCGTACCGCAAAACGGGACTCCACAGACTACTATTCATCTCCACCATCGACTGCCTCCACGGGCTACTGTTCATTCACTGTCGACCTCCTCCAGCCTCCACCTGCGACTGTTCATCCACGGTGTCTCCCTCCTACCTCCACCAGCTACTGTTCATCCACAGGCTCATGTTCATCCAGCCTCCACCGCTCCTCCACCTGCTACTGTTCAACCAGCCCTCTCCACGGGTTCCTGTTCAACCACCCCTCCATGGGCTACTATTCATCCAGCCCTCCACCGGCTACTGTTCATCCCGCCCTTTAGGGGGTCCCGTTCATCCACCCCCAACCGGCTCGATCGATCAGAGTCCTGTTCATCCAGCCCCCACCAGGAAATGTTCATCCAACCCCCCAACAACGCTCACTGTTCATCAAGAGGCAGCAGGTTCCATCGGCTTCAGTTAGCAGCAATAGTGAAGGAATCGCTCGATCGAGTTCAGTTAACAGCCAGATCGATCAATCGCTCGGGTTCAGTAACGCGTAGCCTGCAGTGCAATCTCTCGGGTTCAGTTAGAGCCCAACGCCTCGCACCCACACGCATACGTGTATGAGAGAAACACACATCGCTTGGCACCGACCACCCATTGTAACCGGGAACTCCCCGATATTTTCCACGCCCTCGCTTCTACCACGGTTTTTTCCGTCATGGACGGCCCAAAGAATGTTATGTAGTTGCGTCTCCAGCCCACCCAGGACGAAAAGCCCATTTTCTGCCATGATTTTTTGTCATAGAAGTAGGATCCCACCACATCTATAATGATACCGGGTTTCGTCACAATTATCAACATAGAAGTGTCACAAGAATGACAGGAAAAAAAATTGTTCGTCCCAAAATGTCACGGATGTGTCTTTTTTTTGTAGTGCATGACGATGTGAACTATAGGTGTTATTCACATGGCGATGTGAACTAGATTATTGACTCTAGTGCAAGTGGAGACTGAAGGAAATATGCCCTAGAGGCAGTAATAAAGTTGTTATTTTATATTTCCTTATATCATGATAAATGTTTATTATTCATGCTAGAATTGTATTAACTGGAAACTTGATACATGTGTGGATACATAGACAAAACACCGTGTCCCTAGTAAGCCTCTACTAGACTAGCTCGTTAATCAAAGATGGTTAAGTTTACTAACCATAGGCATGTGTTGTCATTTGATGAATCGGATCACATCATTAGGAGAATGATGTGATGGACAAGACCCATCTGTTAGCTTAGCATAATGATCGTTAAGTTTTATTGCTATTGCTTTCTTCATGTCATATACATATTCCTTTGACTATGAGATTATGCAACTCCTGGATACCAGAGGAATACCTTATGTGCTATCAAACGTCACAACGTGACTGGGTTATTATAAAGATACTCTACAGGTATCTCCGAAGGTGTTTGTTGGGTTGGCATAGATCGAGAATAGGATTTGTCACTCCGAGTATCGGATAGGTATCTCTGGGCCCTCTCGGTAATGCACATCATAATAAGCCTTGCAAGCAATGTGATTAATGGGTTAGTTGCGGGATGATGCATTACGGAACGAGTAAAGAGACTTCCCGGTAACAATATTGAACTAGGTATGAAGATACTGACAATCGAATCTCGGGCAAGTAACATACCGATGACAAAGGGAATAACGTATGTTGTCATTACGGTACGAGTGATAAAGATCTTCGTAGAATATGTGGGAACCAATATGAGCATCCAGGTTCCACTGTTGGTTATTGACCGGAGAGGTGTCTCGGTCATGTCTACATAGTTCTCGAACCCGCACGGTCCGCACGCTTAACGTTCGATGAGGATTTTGTATTATATGAGTTATGTGATTTGGTGAACGAATGTTGTTCGGAGTCCCGGATGAGATCACGGACATGAAGAGGAGTCTCGAAATGGTCGAGGGGTAAAGATTCATATATAGGATGATGATATTCAAACACCGGAAGTGCTCTGGGGGTACCGGGTACATATCGGGTCACCAAAAGGGGTTCTGGGCATCGCCCCGGCAACTACATGGGCCTAATGGGCCAAGAAGGGGAGAGACCAGCCCCTAGGGGGCTGGTGCACCCCATGTAGGCCGAAATAGGGGAGAAGGAAAGAGGAGAAGAGGGAAAGGAAGGGGAGGGATTCGGCCTCCCCTTCCTTCTCTCCTCCTTACTCCTTCCTTCCCCCTCTGGATGAATAAGGAATGGGGAGGCCGAATAGGGAGGCGCGCAAGTAGGATTCCTACTAATTGGGGCGCCCCCTTGGCTGCCTCTCCTCCCCACCAACCTATATATATGAGGGGGTGCACCGCTAGAACACACAACATTGATTCCTAGCCGTGTGCGGCGCCGCCCTCCATAGTTTACGCCTCTGGTCTTATTGTCGTAGTGCTTAGGCAAAGCCCTACACGGATCACTTCACCATCACCCTCACCACGCCGTCGTGCCGACGAAACTCTCCCTTGACACTTTGCTGGACCAAGAGTTCGAGGGACGTCATCGAGCTGAACGTGTGCCAAACTCGGAGGTGCCGTATGTTCGGTGCTTTATCGGTCGGAACGAGAAGAAGTTTGACTACATCAACCGCCTTGTGAAACGCTTACGCTTTCGGTCTACGAGGGTATGTGGACACACTTGATAACCCACAAGTATAGGGGATCGCAACAGTTTTCGAGGGTAGAGTATTCAACCCAAATTTATAGATTCGGCACAAGGGGAGCCAAAGAATATTTGAAGGTATTAGCAGTTGAGTTGTCAATTCAACCACGCCTGGAGATTAATTATCTGCAGCAAAGTGATCAGTAGCAAAGTAGTATGATAGTTTTGATAATAGTAGCAGCAGCAACGGTAACGGTAACAGTGATAGCAGTAATTTTGTAGCAAGTGTAACAGTGATGATAGAAGTAGTAACTTAGCAAGAATAATATAGGATAGATTCATAGGCATTGGATTGGTGACTTCTTGGATGATATTCATCATGAGACAGTTATAACCTAGGGCGATACAACACTAGCTCCAGTTCATCAATATAATGTAGGCATGTATTTCGTAAATAGTCATACGTGCTTATGGAAAGAACTTCCATGACATCTTTTGTCCTACCCTCCCGTGGCAGCGGGGTCCCATTAGAAACTAAGGGATATTAAGGCCTCCTTTGAATAGAGAACCGGAACAAAGCATTAACACATAGTGAATACATGAACTCCTCAAACTACGATCATCACCAGGAGTGGTCCCGACTATTGTCACTCCGGGGTTGCCGGATCATAACATGTAGTAGGTGACTATAACTTGCAAGATCGGATCTAGAACATGGATATAATGGTGATAACATAAACGGTTCAGATCTGAAATCATGGCACCTGGGCCCAAAGTGACAAGCATTAAGCATGGCAAAGTCATAGCAACATCAATCTTAGAACATAGTGGATACTAGGGATCAAGCCCTAACAAAACTAACTCGATTACATGATGAATCTCATCCAACTCTTCACCGACCAGCGATCCTGCGAAGGAATTACTCACTCCCGGTGGGGAGCATCAGGGAATTGGCAATGGAGAAGGGTTGGTGATGACGTAGAACGAAGACCCCCCTCTCCGAAGCCCCAAACGGACTCCAGATCTGGCCTCCCGATGAAGAACAGGAGGTGATGGCGGCTCCGTCTCATGGATCACGATAATTGTTCTCCCTGATTTTTTCTGGAAAAATGGGATTTTATAGTGTCGGTTTCAGGGTCTGCGGGGCCACCAGGTGGGGACAACCCACCTGGGCACACCGGGAGAGGGGGTGCGCCCTGGTGGGTTATGCCCACCTAGGTGCCCCTCTCTGGTACATCTTGGCTCCAGAAATTCTTGTTTATTGTATAAAAATTCCTAGCAAAGTTTCATTCCATTCTGAGAAGTTTTATTTCTGCACAAAAACAACACCATGGTAGTTCTGCTAAAAACTGCGTCATCCGGGGTTAGTTTCATTCAAATCATGCAAATTAGAGTCCAAAACAAGAGGAAAAGCGTTAGGAAAAGTAGATACATTTGAGACGTAACAACTCCCCCAAGCTTAAACCTTTGCTTGTCCTCAAGCAATTCAGTTGATAAACTGAAAGTGAAAAAGAAAATCTTTTATGAACTATTTTGCTCTTGTTTGCATAAATAAGCTTAAACAGCACCCAGGTTTTCAGCCAATATTATAACTAACCATGCCGACAATAACTCTTAAAGATTATATTAACTCATATCAATGACATTATCAGCTAGCGAGCAATAATAAGGTATCTCAAACGGCAACACGTTGTCAAAACAACCATGATATAGTATGACAATAGAGGTATCTCACTAGCCCTTTCTGACACCGCAAAACATAAATGCGGAGCACCTCCAAAGTTCAAGCAGCGACTAAACATTGTAATTCATGGTAGAAAAGATCCAGTCATGATGCACCCAACATTAGCTACACACAATGCATAAGTCATGACAGTTGTGCTCTCAGGTTCTAGCGCTTGTTTTAGAAGGTGATGACACAACATAAAAGTAAATAGATAGTCCCTTCGCAGAGGGAAGCAGTGATTTGCAGAGGTGCCAGAGCTCAAGTTTTAAAACAGAGGTAAATGATATTTTGAGACATGCACCCTTCTCATTTACTTCATGACCATTAGTTATCAATATCTTCCATGCTAACCACACTAGTGGCGGTTCCCAAGCGATAAAAGTAAAGGTTTTGACTTCATTGGGAGTTTCTGTTTGATTATTTGAGAGATTAACTCTTTTGTGTTTGCAGTTTGGGACTAGGCATCCCTATTACCGCCCTTTTATCGTGTGATGGCGAGTGAATAAACACTTGACTTGAGAATAACCCGCTTAGCATGGAAGATACTGACCACCTCCTATCGTTCCATGAACGATCCAGGCACACAAAAAGGATATTTTTTTAGAAGTTTTTAGAGGTGGCACATGCAAATTTATTTAGGACGGCATGGTAATACCGTATATAGGTAGGTATGGTGGACTCATCTGTAATAACTTTGGGTTAAAGGTTTTTGATGTACAAACAGAATTCCCACTTAGTACAGGCGAAGGCTAGCAATTAGATTGAGAAGCGGCCAGCTAGAGAGCAACAATGATCATGAACATGCATTATGCATAAGTAACATTGGACACTAGCATGAGTAGGATATGAACACTATGAACATAAATATCATAGAGACTATGTTGGTTTTGATTCAACTACACGCATGAACATGTGCCAAGTCAAGCCACTCGAACATTCAAAGGAGGATACCATATCATCATACTACATCACAATCATTTTAACGCAATGTTGATATCCAAGATAAATCATTATTCACTCCCAGCTACTTATGCATGGCATGAGAAACTATAATCTCTAATTGTCATTGCAAACATGTTTAATCATAATGGGCTGAAACATGGATGCTAGGTTAAACATATTTACACAAACAAAAGAAGTCGAGTTCATACCAGTTTCTCTCTGCCACGGCCAGTTCATCGAATGTCGTCATTATTGCCTTTCACTTGCACAACTGAATGATATGAAAATAATAGTAGTGCAAGAGAGTGACATGGACTAAGCTGGAATCTGCAAAATATTTTATTCAATGGGAGAAGACAAGGTAAAATGGGCTCTTTATTAGATCAACAGTTATTCATATGAGAGCCACTCAACATTTTCATCATGGACTTCTCCTCGGTACGACTCAAATAAAAAGAAAAGAAATTCAGAGAAACACACTGAAATATTTTTGGAGTTTTTTGGTTTTCTTGAACAAGCAAATAAAAAGGGAAAAGCAAAAACGAGAAAAACTATTTACATGGGAAAGCTCCCAACAAGCAAAAGAAGAACAAGAACATCTTTTTGGGTTTTCTTTTTAGTACTACAACTAAGCATGCATAGAAAGTAAATTAACTACAACTTTTTTTGTTTTTCTGAAGTTTTTCAAACACACAAGAAGAAAGCAAGAAAAATAAATATAAACATGGATGATACAATGAAAAAGTGTGAACACCGACAAATGGAATAAGTGGACATGAATGTAATATCGGTGAGAACACGTACTCCCCCAAGCTTAGGCTTTTGGCCTAACTTGGTAGTCGATCAGTAGCTCGATGGTAGTAGGGGTACTGAGCAGTGGGCATCCACTGATCCCACTGCTGAGGCTCCACCTCTACCTCTGCAGTAGCCTGAGCGTTCTAGTAGGCGATGATGTCCGCAGGCATAATCCTATATCCACCCCTGGCAACAAAATCAAACAAAGCAGGAATAGGCAACGGGATAACATCACAAGTTTCAATGTAAAAACCAGGTTATATGGGATAGGAATGTCAGGAGAATCTTTATCAGTGAAATGGTGGTGATCCATGGCTATGCAGTCTAGGTAAACTTTGGTTAGAGAGTAATCATGATGGCGTATCTCAACATTAAAGTGAGCCGCCAAACGAGTAGCAAAAATCCCACCATGTATTTTACCCTTGGATTTATTAATGTGGAGGCGACGAGCCACAATAGCTCCCAAGCTATAAGTGTTGTCGCCCTCCAGTGCACGAGTAAAACAGCAAGGTCTGGTGAACTGAGTGCACCCACCTTCTCTCTAGCAAGCAAGCATTTTGTAATGAAAAGAGCAAAGTAAACATGCAAGCCAGCGGCAGTGATAGCTGACACCCCTCTCTCATCTCCCACTGTCAAGGTGTGGTAAAAGGCCTCAAACTTAGTCGGCCTAGGCTCGGCTAAGCTCCCATCAGAAGGGATCATGCATATGTTACAAAACTCAGTAAGTGGTATCTGATGCTTTTCAGCATATAAATCAAAACACACTTCAGGAGAATTATTCCTAGGAAGGAAAGTAAAACTTTGAACAAAGATATTTGTGAGGGTTTGATGCTGTTCACACTCATCTGCGATGAAGTCAGTGAGGCAGGCATTAGCAACATATTGTGTGAACTCCTGAAGGATTCCAGCCTCTTCCAGGAAGAGGGTGTGCGGCCATTCACACGGTTGTACTTCCGCCAACCTTCGAGGGTGGAGATCACTGTCAGATGACCCCCCCCCCCCAATAACACCCCTGGAGTTCTTCCTAGAGCCAAACTTCCTAAAGATATTCATGGTTTTCCTATGAACAAAAAATCTAAAATTTATTAGCCCACAAAATGTTCTCAGCATAACTTCACAAAAATGATACCAACTACTCATAGGGATACACAGAGGCCATAGCAAGCATTCAAACTACTTAGAACACTAAGAACTCAACATGCAAGCTCATCTACAGCAGCACCCAGCTAATTATTCAAAATATAAACCACTAAAAAAACTAATTGGACAAACGGTGGAGTCACATACCAAGCAACAATCCCCCGAAACAGTTCAGAAACGGAGCTTCCAGCAAAGAGATTGAAATCCGCAGGTTTGAGAGCAAGAACACGAGAGAGAGAGAGAGAGAGAGAGAGAGAGAGAGAGAGAGAGAGAGAGCAATGGGGACTTTTTTTCTGGAGGTAAGTGATGATGTGGTATGAAGAGATAAGTGAGGGGCCCACATGGGGACCACAACCCACTAGGGCGCGTCTAGGGGTACTGGCGCGCCCAGGTGGGTTGTGCCCACCTGGTGCACCTCCCTCTGATGTTATTTGCACCAAAAATTCAGAAATATTCAGAAAAAAATCTTATTAAATTTTCAAGGCATTCCAAGAACTTTTATTTTTGGGTCATTTTTTTGTTGCACGGGAAATTCAAAAAACAGATAAAACATGGCATTTTATTTTATTTAACTAATAAAAACAGAAAACAAAAAGTAGGGACAGAAGGTAGTGCTTACTAAATTCATCAACTTCATACCGCTAAAAAATGATCCATTAATAAGGTTGATCAACTCTTATTAACAATCACTTTCGATTAGCATGAAACCGAAGAACTATCGTAAATCACTATGTTACCTCAATGGGGATATGAATGTCCCCAACAATAAGCATTTCATATTTATTTTTGGCAGTAGATAGAGGTATTTGAAAACTTCCAATAGTGATTATCGGAGATTTTTCAACAACATTAATACCATTCACTTGGAATTGTTTCTTCAGAAAGTGCACCGTATGCTCATTACCATTGATATGAAAAGTGATCTTGCTTTTATTGCAATCAATAGCAGCCCCTGCAGTATTCAAGAAGGGTCTACCAAGGATAATCGACATGTTGTTGTCCTCGGGCATCTCAAGTATAACAAAGTCAGTCAAAATAGTAACATTAGCAACAACAACGGGCACATCCTCACAGATACCAATAGGTATGGCAGTTGATTTGTCAGCCATTTGAAAAGATATTTCAATAGGTGTGAGTTTATTCAAATCAAGTCTTTTATATAAAGAGAAAGGCATAACACTAACACCAGCTCCTAAATCACACAAAGCAGTTTTCACATAATTCTTTTGATGGAGCAAGGTATAGTTGGTATTCCCGGATCTCCAAGTTTTTTAGGTACTCCATCTTTAAAAGTATAATTAGCAAGCATAGTGGAGATTTTAGCTTCCGGTATTTTTCTTTTATTAGTGATGATGTCTTTCATATACTTTGCATAAGGAGGCATTCTCAAGATATCAGTCAAGCGAGTAAGCAAAAAGACTCGCCTCGGCATTTTAGCAAAGCGTTCAAATTCTTCATCATCACTCTTTTTAGTTGACTTCGGTAGAAAAGACATTGGTTTTTGAACCCACGGTTCTCTTTCTTTACTGTGTTTTCTAGCAACTAAGTCCCTTTTGTCATACCTTTTATTCTTAGGTTGTGGGTTATCAAGATCAACAGGTGGTTTATCTCAACATCATTGTCTGGTTCTTTATTATTCGGTTGAGAGTCTTCATACACATCAGCATTATCTTTTTCATTATCACTAGGTGAATGTTCATTACCAGACTGAGTTTTAGCATCAGAGATAGAAGTTTCCTTATCATTATCAGGAGATTTTCTATTCCAGGTTCACTAGAAGCATGCAAAGTCCTATCATTTTGCTTCTTCTTTTTCTTTTTAGAAGGACTAGGTGCACTAGTGTTAGCTCTTTGTGAATCTTGTTTAATTCTTTTTGGGTGTCCCTCAGGATAAAGTGGTTCCTGAGTCATTTTACCTCCTCTAGTTGCAACTCCGACAACAAAGTCATGCATATTATTATTCATTTCATCACGCAACTCTCTTTGTGATTTAGCAACTTGTTATAACTGAGTTTGAACCATAGAAGCATGCTTTCCAACACCTCTAACATCATTTTATATTCTAAATAACAAGTCACTCAAGCGAGCAATCATATCAGAATTATATTTCAATTGTTTCATAACATTTGCATTGAAGTGATCTTGTTTTATAATATATTTTTCAAACTCATAAAGGCATTGACTAGGATGCATATTGTGAGGATTGTCATTATCATTGAATTTCATAAGAGAATTTACCTCTACCACCTTAGGAGGTGGTGTTGTATTAAGCCCATGTATTTCTTCAATAGGAGGTAAATTTTTTACATCCTCAGATTTAATACCTTTTTTCTTCATAGATTTCTTTGCCTCTTGAATATCTTCAGGACTGAGATATAATATACCCCTCTTCTTTGGAGTGGGTTTAGCCGGTGGTTCATGAAGAGTCTACTCATCATAATTTTTCAATATGTTATTCAATAATTCTTCAGCTTGACCAACAGTTCGTTCCCTGGAAACACAACCAGCACAACTATCTAGGAAATCCCTAGACGCATCGGTTAGTCCATTATAGAAGATATCAAGTATTTCATTTTTCTTAAGAGGATGATCAGGCAAAGCATTAAGTAATAGGCAAAGCCTCCCCAAGCTTGTGGGAGACTCTCTTCTTTAATTTGAACAAAGTTAAATATTTCCTACAAGCTAGCTTGTTTCTTATGAGTTGGGAAATATTTTCAGAGAAGTAATAAATCATATCCTGGGGACTACACACACAACCAGGAGCAAGTGTATTGTACCAAGCTTTAGCATCACCCTTTAATGAGAAAGGAAATAATTTGAGAATAAAGATAGCGAGTTTTCTCATCATGAGTAAAAAGGATGGCTATGTCATTCAACTTAGTAGGATGTGCCACAATAGTTTCAGTTTCATAACCATGGAAAGGATCCGATTCAACCAAAGTAATTAACTATGGGTCAACAGAGAATTCATAATCCTTATCATCAATAAAGATAGGTGAAGTAGCAAACTTAGGATCATATTTCATTCTAGCATTCAGAGATTTTTCTTTATACTTGCATAATAAATTCTCTAGATCATCTCTATCCTTACAAGCAAGAATATCTCTAGTTGTCTCCTCATTCATAACATAACATAACCTTCCGGTACCTTAGGCAATTCATATCTAGGAAGGCTAGTTCTAGCAGGTGTTTCAGGAGATTCAGTTTCAAGCTCATCATCAGATTCAACAACATCATGTTGTATTACTCTAGCAATTTTTTTATCAAGAAATTAACCAAGTGGCACATCATCATTATCAAGGAAGGTACTAGCATCATCAATAACTTGCGACATATCAGAATTAATAGCATGTGGTGGTGTTGCAAGTTTACTCATAATAGAAGGTGAATCTAAAGCAGAATTGGATAGCAGTTCCTTACCTCCCCTCGTCTTTGAGGGAAATGTCTTAGTCTTAGCATCCTTCAGATTCTTCATAGTGATAATATGATAATAATCCCAAGTGACTCAACAAATATAGCTATGCTCCACGGCAACGGCGCTAGAAAAAGGTCTTGATAACCCACAAGTATAGGGGATTGCAACAGTTTTCGAGGGTAGAATATTCAACCCAAATTTAAAGATTCGACACAAGGGGAGCCAAAGAATATTTGAAGGTATTAGCAGCTGAGTTGTCAATTCAACCACACCTGGAGATTAATTATCTGTAGCAAAGTGATCAGTAACAAAGGAGTATGATAGTTTTGATAATAGTAGCAGCAGCAACGGTAACGGTAACAGTGGTAGCAGTAATTTCGTAGCAAGTGTAACAGTGATGATAGCAGTAGTAACTTAGCAAGAACAATATAGGATAAATTCATAGGCATTGGATCAGTGACTTGTTGGATGATATTCATCAGACAGTTATAACCTAGGGCGATACGGCACTAGCTCCAGTTCATCAATATAATGTAGGCATGTATTCTGTAAATAGTGATACGTGCTTATGGAAAGAACTTGCATGGCATCTTTTGTCCTACCCTCCCGTGGTAGCGGAGTCCTATTAGAAACTAAGGGATATTAAGGCCTACGTTTAATAGAGAACTGGAACAAAGCATTAACACATAGTGAATACATGAACTCCTCAAACTACGGTCATCACCAGGAGTGGTCCCGACTATTGTCACTCCGGGGTTGCTGGATCATAACACGTAGTAGGTGACTATAACTTGCAAGTTCGGATCTAGAACATGGATATAATGGTGATAACATAAACGGTTTAGATCTGAAATCATGGCACCCAGGCCCAAAGTGACAAGCATTAAGCATGGCAAAGTCATAGCAACATCAATCTTAGAACATAGTGGATACTAGGGATCAAGCCCTAACAAAACTAACTCGATTACATGATGAATCTCATCCAACTCCTCACCGATCAGCGAGCCTACGAAGAAATTTACTCACTCACGGTGGGGATCATCATGGAATTGGCGATGGAGAAGGGTTGGTGATGATGAAGAACGAAGATCCCCCTCTCGGAGCCCCAAACGGACTCCAGATCTGGCCTCCCGATAAAGAACAGGAGGTGACGGCGGCTCCGTCTCGTGGATCGTGATGATTCTTTCTCCCTGATTTTTTTCTGGAAAAATAGGATTTTATAGCATCGGTTTTAGGGTCTACGGGGCCAACAGACGGGGACAACCCACCTGGGTGTGCTAGGAGAGGGGCGCGCGCCCTGGTGGGTTGTGCCCTCCCAGGTGCCCCTCTCTGGTACGTCTTGGCTCTAGAAATTCTTGTTTATTGTATAAAAATTCCTCGCAAAGTTTCGTTCCATTCCGAGAACTTTTATTTCTGCACAAAAACAATACCATGGTAGTTCTGCTGAAAACAACGTCAGTCCGGGGTTAGTTTCATTCAAATCATGCAAATTAGAGTCCAAAACAAGAGGAAAAGCGTTAGGAAAAATATATACATTGGAGGCGTATCAACACTCTCCCCCTCTCGTTGCTATGCATCTCCTAGATAGATCTTGCATGAGCATAGGAAAATTTTGAAATTGCATGCTACGTTCCCCAACACTCAATCCCTCAATGGTTACGAGCAAGATTAAATTGTATAGGATTTGATAAATAGATCTAACTAAATTGTAAAATAAAATAAATAGAGAAAATCGCAGCAAGATATTTTTAGGATTTTCATATGATAAAAGATAGACCCGGTGCCATAGTTTTCACTAGAGGCTTCTCTCGAGAAAATAGCATACGGTGGGTAAACAAATTACTGTGGAGCAATTGATAGGAAAGCAAATAATTATGACAATATCCAAGACAATGATCATACATAGGCATCATGTCTGAGATTAGTAGACTAAAATGATTCTGCATCTACTACTATTGCTCCACACATCGACCACTATCCGTCATGCATCTAGTGTATTAAGTTCATGGGAAAATGGAGTAATGCATTAGGCAAGATGATATGATTTAGACAAAATAAACTCACGTATGAACAAACCCCATCTTTTTACCTTAATGGCAACGATACATACGTTTTATGTCCCTTTCTGTCACTAGGATTGAGCACCGCAAGATCGAACCCATCATAAAGCACCTCTTCCCATGGCAAGATAAATCAATCTAGTTGGCCAAACCAAACCAATAAACCGGAGAAGAAATACGAGGCTATATTAATCATGCATAAAAGAGTTCAAAGAAAACCCAAATAATATTCATGGATAGATCTGATCATAAACTCACAATTCATCGGATCTCAACAAACACACCGCAAAAAAGAACTACATGGGATAGAACTCCAAGAACATCAAGGAGAACATTGTATGAAGAACATCGAGAGAGAAGAAGCCATCTAGATACTAACTATGGACCCGTAGGTTTGTGGTAAACTACTCACGCATCATCGGAGGGGCAACAAGGTTGATGAAGAACCCCTCTGTGATCGTTTCCCCCTCCGACAGAGTGCCAAAAAAGGCCTCTAGATTGGATCTCGTGGTTCTGGAACTTGCAGCGGCGGAAAAAGTATTTCGTGGACTCCCCTAAGGGTTTTGGGATTTTTGGGTATTTATAGAGTCAGAATTAGGTCAGACGGAGCCTCAGGGGCCCTACCACCCATCGGGGCACGCCTACCCCCTGGGCATGCCCTGGTGGGTTGTGGGCCCATGCACCCACATCTCGTCTTCTCCCAAAGCTTCTAGTGTTCATTACGTCCAAAAAACTCCAAAAAGTTTCATGGCATTTGGACTTCGTTTGGTACTGATATTCTGTGAAACCAAAAACAAGCAAAAAATAGCAATTGGCACTGGGCACTAGATTAATAGGTTAGTCCCAAAAAATGATATAAAGTTGCTTGTAAATGTATATAAAACATCCAAGATTGATACTTTAATAGCATAGAACAATCAAAAATTATAGATATGTTAGAGACGTATCGAGCATCCCAAAGCTTAGTTCCTGCTCGTCCTCGAGTATGTAAATGATAAAAACATAAATTTTGATGTGGAATGCTACCTAACATATTCTGAAGCAAATATGCCATAGAGGCAATAATAAAGTTATTATTTATTTCCTTATTTCATGATAAATGTTTATTATTCATGCTAGAATTGTATTAACCGGAAACTTAGTACATGTGTGGATACATAGACAAACAGAGTGTCACTAGTATGCCTCTACTTGACTAGATCATTGAATCAAAGATGGTTAAGTTTCCTAGCCATAGACATGAGTTGTCATTTGATTAACGGGATCACATCATTAGAGAATTATGTGATTGACTTGACCCATTCCGTTAGCTTAGCACTTGATCGTTTAGTATATTGCTATTGCTTTCTTCATGACTTATACATGTTCCTATGACTATGAGATTATGCAACTCCCGGATACCGGAGGAACACTTTGTGTGCTACCAAACGTCACAACATAACTGGGTGATTATAAAGGTGCTCTACAGGTGTCTCTGATGGTGTTTGTTGAGTTGGCATAGATCGAGATTAGGATTTGTCACTACGATTGTCGGAGAGGTATCTCTGGGCCCTCTCGGTAATGTACATCATTATAAGCCTTGCAAGCAATGTAGATAATGAGTTAGTTACGGGATGTAGCATTACAGAACGAGTAAAGAGACTTGCCGGTAACAAGATTGAACTAGGTATTGAGATACCGACGATCAAATCTCGGGCAAGTAACATACCGATGACAAAGGGAACAACGTATATCGTTATGCGGTTTGACCGATAAAGATCTTCGTAGAATATGTAGGAACCAATATGAGCATCCAAGTTCGGCTATTGGTTATTGACCGGAGACGTGTCTCGGTCATGTCTACATAGTTCTCAAACTCGTAGGGTCCGCACGCTTAACGTTCGGTGACGATCATATGAGTTTATGTGTTTTGATGTACCGAAGGTAGTTCGGAGTCCCGGGTATGATCACGGACATGACGAGGAGTCTCGAAATGGTCAAGACATAAAGATCAATATATTGGACGAGTATATTTGGACATCAGAATGGTTCCGGGTGAGATCGGGCATTTACCGATGTACCGGGAGGTTACCGGAAACCCCCGGGAGGTATATGGGCCTTATTGGGCCATAGTGGGAGAGAGGAGAAGGGATCGAAGGAGCCCCCCAAGCCCAATCTGAATTGGGATGGGGGCCGGCCCCCCTTTCCTTCCTCCTTCCTTCCCCTTCCTTCTCTCCTAATCCAACTAGGGAAGGGGGGAATCCTACTCCCGGTGGGAGCAGGACTCCCCTTGGGGTGCGCCTAGGAGGCCGGCCCCCTCCCCTCCTCCACTCCTTTATATACGGGGGAGGGGGCACCCCATAGACACACAAGTTGATCATTGATCTCTTAGCCATGTGCGGTGCCCCCCTCCACCATAATCCACCTCGGTCATATCGTAGCCGTGCTTAGGCGAAGCCCTGTTCCGGTAGCATCATCATCACCGTCATCACGCCGTAGTGCTAATGAAGCTCTCCCTCGACACTCTACTGGATCGTGAGTTCATGGGATGTCACCAAGCCAAACGTGTGCAGATCATGGAGGTGTCGTACCTTTGGTGCTAGGATCGGTCGATCGTGAAGACATACATCTACATCAATCGCGTTGTCATAACGCTTCCGCTTACGGTCTACGAGGGTACGTGGACAACACTCTTCCCTCTCGTTGCGATGCATCACCATGATCTTGCGTGTGCGTAAGATTTTTTTTGTAATTACCACGTTCCCCAATAGTGGTATCAGAGCCAGGAGTATGCGTAGATGTTATATGCACGAGTAGAACACAAAGGAGTTATGGGCGTGGGTGTATACATATTGCTTGCTATCACTAGTTGATTCTTGATTCGGCGGTATTGTTGGATGAAGCGGCCCAGACCGACATTACGCATATGCTTACGCGAGACTGGTTCTACCGACGTACTTCGCACATAGGTGGGCTGGTGGGTGTCAGTTTCTCCAACTTTAGTTGAATCGAATTCAATGAACATGGTTCTTTCTGAAGATCAAAAAGCAATCACTATACCGTGTTGTGGTTTTTGGTGTGTAGGTAAGAACGGTTCTTGCTCAGCCCGTAGCAGCCACGTAAAACTTGCAACAACAAAGTAGAGGACGTCTAACTTGTTTTTGCAAGGCATGTTGTGATGTGATATGGTCAAGACATGATGCTAAATTTTATTGTATGAGATGATCATGTTTTGTAACACAGTTATCGGCAACTGGCAGGAGCCATATGGTTGTCGCTTTATTGTATGAAATGCAATCGCCATGTAATTGCTTTACTTTATCACTAAGCGGTAGCGATAGTCGTAGAAGCAATAGTTGGCGAGACAACAACTATGCTTCGATGGAGATCAAGGTGTCAAGCCGGTGATGATGGTGATCATGACGGTGCTTTGGGAATGGAGATCAAAGGCACAAGATGATGATGGTCATATCATATCACTTATATTGATTGCATGTGATGTTTATCCTTTATGCATCTTATTTTGCTTAGTTCGGCGGTAGCATTATAAGATGATCTCTACTGCAAAGGAAATGGTCACTAGAAGCGGAACTGCCCCAAATACTTGGCAGATAAGAAGGATGGCAAAGTGAACAAAAGTATATATGATATACATGTTATTGATGTGTACTTTACTAGTATTTGTAGTAGCCCCTAGGTATTCGATAATGGTTCAGTTGCTATGAATAGTAACTCGAAACAGGAGTTACAAAATGAACAAAGACTAGTTGAGGGCGAGGTGACGATGTGTGCTGGAAATGATTCCAAAGGTTGATAAGATCACCATCGCACACTCCGTTTACCTTCGGGATTAGTGTTGAACCTAAAATAAATGTTATTTGGTGTTTGCGTTGAGCATAATATGATTGGATCATATTTATTGCAATACAGTTATTCATTTAAGTCAGAGAATAATTGTTGTTCTGTTTACATGAATAAAACCTTCAATGGTCATACACCCAAGGTGAATGGTTTATAGAATCTCTATCGTAGTGATACACATATTCATAATATTGAAGCCAAAAGATGCAAAGTTAATAATGATAGTGCAACTTATTTGTGGCACTGTCGTTTAGGTCATATTGGTGTAAAGCGCATGAAGAAAATCCATGCTGATGGGCTTTTGGAATCACTTGATTATGAATCAGTTGATGCTTGCGAACCATGCCTCATGGGAAAGATGACTAAGACTCTGTTCTCTGGAACAATGGAGCGAGCAACGGACTTGTTGGAAATAATACATACTGATGTATGTTGTCCGACGAGTGTTGAGGCTCGCGTCAGGTATCGTTATTTTCTGACGTTCACATATGAGTTGAGCAGATATGGGTATATCTTCTTGATGAAACATAAATCTGAAACATTTGAAAAGTTCAAATAGTTTCAGAGTTAAGTGGAAAATCATCATAACAAGAAAATAAAGTTTCTACGGTCTGATCGTGGAGGAGAATATTTGAGTTACGATTTGGTCTTCATTTGAAACAATGCGGAATAGTTTCGCAACTCACGCCACCTGGAACACCACAGCGTAATGGTGTGTCCGAACATCGTAACCATACTTTATTAGATATGGTGCAATCTATGATGTCTCTTACCGATTTACCACTATTGTTTTGGGGTTATGCATTAGAGACAGTTGCATTCATGTTAAACAGGGCACCATCTAAATTCGTTGACACGACACCATATGAACTGTGGTTTGGCAAGAAACCAAAGTTGTCGTTTCTTAAAGTTTAGGGTTGCGATGCTTATGTGAAAAAGTTTCATCCTGATAAGCTCAAACCCAAATCGGAGAAATGTGTCTTCATAGGATACCCAAAGGAGATAGTTGGGTACACCTTCTATCACAGATCCGAAGGCAAGACATTCATTGCTAAGAATGGATCCTTTCTAGAGAAGGAGTTTCTCTCAAAAGAAGTGAGTGGGAGGAAAGTAGAACTTGATGAGGTAATTGCACCTGCTCCCTTATTGGAAAGTAGTTCATCATAGAAATCTGTTCCTGTGACTCCTACACCAATTAGTGAGGAAGCTAATGATGATCATGTAACTTCGAATCAAGTTACTACCGAACCTCGTAGGTCAACCAGAGTGAGATCCGCACCAGAGTGGTACGGTAATCCTGTTCTGGAGGTCATGTTACTTGACCATGACAAACCTACGAACTATGAGGAAGCGATGATGAGCCCAGATTCCGCGAAATGGCTTGAGGCCATGAAATCTGAGATGTGATCCATGTATGAGAACAAAGTGTGGACTTTGGTTGACTTGCCCGATGATCGGCAAGCCATAGAAAATAAATGGATCTTCAAGAGGAAGACGGACGCTGATAGTAGTGTTACTATCTACAAAGATAGACTTGTCGAAAAAGGTTTTTGACAAAGTTCAAGGTGTTGACTACGATGAGATTTTCTCACTCGTAGCGATGCTTAAGTCCGTTCGAATCATGTTAGCAAATTGCCACATTTTATGAAATCTGGCAAATGGATGTCAAAACTACATTCCTTAATGGATTTCTTAAAGAATAGTTGTATACGATGCAACCAGAAGGTTTTGTCGATCCTAAAGGTGCTAACAAAAATGTGAAAGCTCTAGGGATCCATCTATGGACTGGTGCAAGCATCTCGGAGTAGGAATATATGCTTTGATGAGTTGATCAAAGCATATAGTTTTATACAGACTTGCGGTGAAGCCTGTATTTACAAGAAAGTGAGTGGGAGCACTACAACATTTATGATAAGTATATGTAAATGACATATTGTTGATCAAGAAATAATGTAGAATTTTCTGGAAACCATAAAGGAGTATTTTAAAGGATTTTTTCAAAGAAAGACCTCGGTGAAGCTGCTTACATATTGAGCATCAAGATGTATAGAGATAGATCAAGACGCTTGATAAGTTTTTTTTTCAATGAGTACATACCTTGACAAGATTTTGAAGTAGTTCAAAATGGAACAGTCAAAGAAAGAGTTCTTGCCTGTGTTACAAGGTGTGAAATTGAGTAAGACTCAAAGCCCGACCACATCAGAAGATAGAAAGAGAATGAAAGTCATTCCCTATGCCTCAGCCATAGGTTCTATAAAGTATGCCATGCTGTGTATCAGATCTATTGTATCCCCTACACTGAGTTTGCCAAGGGAGTACAATAGTGATCTAGGAGTAGATCATTGGACAGCGGTCAAAATTATCCTTAGTGGAATAAGGATATGTTTCTCGATTATGGAGGTGACAAAAGGTTCGTCATAAAGGGTTACATCGATGCAAGTTTTGACACTGATCCAGATGACTCTAAGTCTCAATCTGGATACATATTTAAAATGGGAGAAATTAGCTAGAGTAGCTCTGTATAGAGCATTGTTGAGATAGAAATTTGCAAAATACATACGGATCTGAATATGGCAGACCCGTTGACTAAACTTCTCTCACAAGCAAAACATCATCACACCTTAGTACTCTTTGGGTGTTAATCACATGGCGATTACTGACTCTAGTAAACCCTTTGAGTGTTGGTCACATGGCGATGTGAACTATGGGTGTTAATCACATGGTGATGTGAACTATGGGTGTTAATCACATGGTGATGTGAACTATTGGTGTTAAATCACATGGTGATGTGAACTAGATTATTGATTCTAGTGCAAGTGGGAGACTGAAGGAGATATACCCTAGAGGCAGTAATAAAGTTATTATTTATTTCCTTATTTCATGATAAATGTTTATTATTCATACTATAATTGTATTAACCGGAAACTTAGTACATGTGTGGATACATAGACAAACAGAGTGTCACTAGTATGCCTCTACTTGACTAGCTCGTTGAATCAAAGATGGTTAAGTTTCCTAGCCATAGACATGAGTTGTCATTTGATTAACGGGATCACATCATTAGAGAATGATGTGATTGACTTGACCCATTCCCTTAGCTTAGCACCCGATCGTTTAGTATATTGCTATTGCTTTCTTCATGACTTATACATGTTCCTATAACTATGAGATTATGCAACTCCCGGATACCGGAGGAACACTTGTGTGCTACCAAACGTCACAACATAACTGGGTGATTATAAAGGTGCTCTATAGGTGTCTCTGATGGTGTTTGTTGAGTTGGCATAGATCGAGATCAGGATTTGTCACTCCGATTGTCAGAGAGGTATCTCTGGGCCCTCTCGGTAATGTACATCACTATAAGCCTTGCAAGCAATGTAGCTAATGAGTTAGTTTAAGGATGTAGCATTACGGAGCGAGTAAAGAGACTTGCCGGTAACGAGATTGAACTAGGTATTGAGATACCGACGATCAAATCTCGGGCAAGTAACATACCCATGACAAAGGGAACAACGTATATCGTTATGCGGTTTGACCGATAAAGATCTTCGTAGAATATGTAGGAACCAATATGAGCATCCAGGTTCCGCTATTGGTCATTGACAGGAGATGTGTCTCGGTCATGGCTACATAGTTCTCGAACCCGTAGGGTCCGCACGCTTAACGTTCGGTGACGATCGTATTATGAGTTTATGTGTTTTTATGTACCGAAGGTAGTTCGGAGTCCCGGATATGATCACGGACATGACGGGGAGTCTCGAAATGGTCGAGACATAAAGATCGATATACTGGACGACTATATTTGGACATCGGAATGGTTCCGGATGAGATCGGGCATTTACCGATGTACCGGGAGGTTACCGGAAACCCCCGGGAGGTATATGGGCCTTATTAGGCCATAGTGGGAGAGAGGAGAAGGGAGCAGAGGAGGGGCGCCCACCAAGCCCAATCCGAATTGGGAGGGGGGCCGCCCCCCCCCCTTTCCTTCCTCCTTCCTTCCCCTTCCTTCTCTCCTAATCCAACTACGGAATGGGGGAAATCCTACTCCCGGTGGGAGTAGGACTCCCCTTGGGGCGCGCCTAGGAGGCAGGCCCCCTCCCCCTCCTCCACTCCTTTATATACGGGGGAGGGGGGCACCCCATAGACACACAAATTGATCATTGATCTCTTAGCCGTGTGCGGTGCCCCCCTCCACCATAATCCACCTCGGTCATATCGTAGCGGTGCTTAGGCGAAGCCCTATTCTGGTAGCATCATCATCACCGTCATCACACCGTCGTGCTAATGAAGCTCTCCCTCGACACTCTACTGGACCGTGAGTTCGTGGGACGTCACTGAGCCAAACGTGTGCAGATCACGGAGGTGTCGTACCTTCGGTGCTAGGATCGGTCGATCGTGAAGATGTACGACTACATCAACCGCGTTTTCATAACGCTTCCGCTTATGGTCTACGAGGGTACGTGGACAACACTCTTCCCTCTCGTTGCTATGCATCACCATGATCTTGCGTGTGCGTAGGATTTTTTTTTGAAATTACTACGTTCCCCAACATATTCATCACATAATCTTTGCTTTGTATCATGGACATTCAAACTTTAAATGATTCAAAGCAATAGTCTATAATTTGACATGAAGACCTCAATACTCAAGCATATCAACAAGCAACCATGTCTTTCAAAAAATCAACACTAAAGAAAGTTATCCCTAGTCCATTATGCTCAGCCATTGATCCATTCATGAAACGCACTCAAATATTAGCTACATCCAATGCACAAGTATGACAATAGTGTTCCCTAGTTGGTACTTTATAAGAGAAGATGGAGACTCAAAATAAAAAAAATGCATAAAAGTAAATAGAAAGGCCCTTCGCAGAGGGAAGCAGAGATTTGTAGAGGTGCCAGAGCTCATAGTTTGAATTGTGAGATAAAAAACTATTTTGAGAGGCATGATTTTCCTGTCAACGAAAACGACCGAGAATTCCCAATATCTTCCATGCTACATAAATCATAGGCGATTCCCAAACATAAAATAAAGTTTATTTTCTTTCCAGCATTCTTTCACAATACATGGCTAGCCGTATCCACAGGTGCCTTCCATACCAACACTTTCCAAGGAATATATTATGAACAACATATATAATTTTTTTTCATTTCAGGACCGGGCATCCCTATTACCTGCCACACTCTCGTGCAATGATGATATGTCTCTGTTGTATCTACTTTTACTAACGCTTTTCCTCTTGTTTGGGACTCTAATTTGCATGATTTGAATGAAACTAACCCGGACTGACGCTGTTTTCAGCAGAACTACCATGGTGTTGTTTTTCTGCGGAAATAAAAGTTCTTGGATTGGAACGAAACTTTGTGAGGATTTTTTATAAAATAAAAGAGAATTACTGGAGTCAAGAACCACCGGAGGGGCACACCTGGGTGGGCACAACCCAACAGGGCGCGCCACCCCCTCCTGGCGCGCCCAGGTGGGTTGTCCCCACCTGGTGGCCCCGCAGACCCTGAAACTGACGCTATAAAATTCTATTTTCTCAAAAAAAATCAAGGAGAAAGAATTGTCGCGATCCACGAGACAGAATCACCGTCACCTCCTGTTCTTCATCGGGAGACCAGATCTGGAGTCCGTTTGGGGCTCTGGAGAGGGGGATCTTCATTCTTCATCATCACCAACCCTTCTCCATCGCCAATTCCATGATGCTCCCCATTGGGAGTGAGTAATTCCTTCGTAGGCTCGCTGGTCAGTGAGGAGTTGGATGAGATTCATCATGTAATCGAGTTAGTTTTGTTAGGGCTTGATCCCTAGTATCCACTATGTTCTAAGACTGTTGTTGCTATGACTTTGCCATGCTTAATGCTTGTCACTTTGGGCCCGGGTGCCATGATTTCAGATCTGAACCGTCTATGTTATCATCATTATATCCATCTTCTAGATCCGATCTTGCAAGTTATAGTCACCTACTACGTGTTATGATCCGGCAACCCCGGAGTGACAATAGTCGGGACCACTCCCGGTGATGACTGTAGTTTGAGGAGTTCATGTATTCACTATGTGTTAATGCTTTGTTCCAATTCTCTACTAAAAGGAGGCCTTAATATCCCTTAGTTTCCAATAGGACCCCGCTGCCACGGGAGGGTAGGACAAAAGATGTCATGCAAGCTCTTTCCATAAGCATGTATGACTATTTATGGAATACATTCCTACATTATATTGATGAACTGGAGCTAGTGCTGTATCGCCCTAGGTTATAACTGTCTCATGATGAATATCATCCAAAAAGTCACCGATCCAATGCCTATGAATTTATCCTATATTGTTCTTGCTAAGTTACTACTGCTATCATCAATGTTACACTTGCTACAAAATTACTGCTATCACTGTTACCGTTACCGTTGCTGCTACTACTATTATCAAAACTATCATACTACTTTGCTACTGATCACTTTGCTGTAGATAATTAATCTCCAGGTGTGGTTGAATTGACAAATCAGCTGCTAATACTTGCAAATATTCTTTGGCTCCCCTTGTGTTGAATCTATAAATTTGGGTTGAATACTCTACCCTCGAAAACTGTTGTGATCCCTATACTTGTGGGTTATCAAGACCTTTTTCTGGCGTCGTTGCTGGGGAGCATAGCTATATTTGTTGAGTCACTTGGGATTATTATCAAATTGTCACTATGAAGAATCTGAAGGATGCTAAGACTAAGATTTTTCCTCTAAGACGAGGGGAGGTAAGGAACTGCCATCTAGCTCCGCACTTGATTCACCTTCTGTTATAAGTAAACTTGCAACACCACCACATGCTACTAATCCTAATATGTCGCAAGTTATTGATGATGCCACTTCTGCTATGAATGATATTTATGATGATGATAGCACCTTGCTTGATGATAATGTGCCACTAGGTGAATTTCTTGATGAACAACTTGCTAGAACTAAAGCTTTTGAGAATGTTGAAACTGATGAAGAGCTTGAAACTGAAAATCTTGAGACACCTATTAGAACTAGCCTTCCTAGATATGAATTGCCAAAGGTACCGGAAGGTTATGTTATGAATGAGGAGACAACTAGAGATATTCTTGCTTGTAAGGATAGAGATGATCTAGAAAAATTATGATGCAAGTATAAAGAAAAGACTTTGAATGCTAAAATGAAACATGATCATAAGTTTGCTACTTCACCAATCTTTGTTGATGATTATGAATTCTCTGTCAACCCAGAGTTAATTACTTTGGTTGAATCTGATCCTTTCCATGGTTATGAAAATTAAACTGTTGTGGCACATCTTGCTAAGTTGAATGATATAGCCACCCTTTTTTCTCATGATGAGAAATTTCGCTATTATTATATTCTCAAATTATTTCCGTTCTCATTAAAGGGTGATGCTAAAGCTTGGTACAATATTCTTGCTCCTGGTTGTGCGCATAGTCCCCAAGATATGATTTATTACTCCTCTGAAAAAGATTTCCCTGCTCATAAGAAACAAGCTGCCTTACAGGAAATATTTAACTTTGTGCAAATTGAAGAAGAGAGTCTCCCACAAGCTTGGGAGGCTTCTCCAATTGCTTAATGCTTTGCCTAATCATCCTGTTAAGAAAAATGAAATACTTGATATCTTCTATAATGGACTAACCGATGCTTCTAGGGATTTCCTAGATAGTTGTGCTGGTTGTGTTTTTAGGGAACGAACTACTGGGAAAGCTGAAGAATTATTGAATAACATATTGAAAAATTATGATGATTGGACTCTTCTTGAACCACTACCTAAACCCACTCCGAAGAAGAGGGGTATCTTATATCTCAGTCCTGAAGATATGCAAGAGGCAAAGAAATCTATGAGAGAAAAAGGTATTAAAGTTGAGGATGTCAAAAATTTACCTCCTATTGAGGAAATGCATGGGCTTGATACACCACCACCTAGTGTGGTAGAGGTAAATTCTCTAATGAAATTCAATGATAATGATAATCCTCATAATATGCACCCTAGCCAATGCCTTTATGAGTTTGAAAATTACATAGAAAGCAAGACCACTTCAATGCAAATGTTACGAACCAATTTAAATACAATTCTGATATGATTGCTCGCTTGAGTGACTTGTTATTTAGAATCTCAAATGATGTTAGAGGTGTGGGAAAGCATGCTTCTATGGTTCAAACTCAGTTAGAACAAGTTGCTAAATCTTAAAGAGAGTTGCTTAATGAAATGAATAATAATATCAATGATCATGCTGTTCGAGTAATGACAAGAGGAGGTAGAATGACTCAGGAACCACTTTATCCCGAGGGACACCCAAAAAGAATTGAACAAGACTCTCAAAGGGTTAACACTGATGCACATAGTCCTTTTAAAAAGAAAAAGAAGAAGAAAAATTACCTTGCTATCAAACTATCTGTTACCGATAATTTCAGTGTCTGCAGAAAATACCTTGTTGAAAACTGCTTGTCATTTCCTTCTGCTCCTTGTGAGTTTGACACTCTTACTTATCAAAAGGACTACGATTGATCCCCTATACTTGTGGGTCATCAAGGCTCTTTTCTGGCGCCGTTGCCGAGGAGTGAAGCGCTTTTGGTGAGTGGAATTTGGTAAGGAAAATTTATATTATGTGCTGACATTTACTGTTACTTGTTACTATGGAAAACCATCCTTTGAGGGGTTTGTTCGGGGTGTCTTCACCTTAACGAGAAGCACAAAGAGTTGCTCCTCAACCTACTGCATCTATTGAAAATATTTATTATGAAATTCCTTCAGGTATAATAGAGAAACTGTTAGCTAATCCTTATGCAGGAGATGGAACAATTTTCTGGAAAGCCAAAAACAAGTAGAAAACAACAACTGACACTATGCACTAGGTTAATAGGTTAGTTCCCGAAAATGGTATAAAATAGCATTACAATGCATATAAAGCATCCAAGATTGATAATATAATAGTTTGAAACAATAAAAAAATCATAGATACGTTGGAGACGTATCATCCGCTCCTCCTCCACCGGCTCCGACGAATCTAGAGGCATGCCAGATGTGATCCGAGCTTCACACCTAGCCCGGATATGTTACTCAAGGAGCTTTAGCTGCCACTCCGGCGTAAGCATGGCGTACGTCATGATCTGGAGTCAGGGCATGGTTGGCGGCAGACGATGAGCAGATTGGAATGTGGCGGCGAAGAGGGGAGGGGAGGGAAATGGTGATGGGGGGATAGGGTTTGGGTGTTGGCATCCAGCTTTAATAGCCGGATTAGGGCCCTTGGACGGTGCGTCGGAGTGGCGACATGCGGGGCCATAAAAAATCAAGGAGATGCTCATTGGGCCGATGGGTTTCCTAGTGTTTCCGCATGGTCTCTGTGGTCATTCCGACGTGGCGGAGGCGCCCAGCGCGCCCAAGCCTCGCCGTATCGGTCTTAGATTTGGCTGGATATGAGGGGTGGCGGTTAGTCCCGGTGTATGAGGCTGGTATGAGGTGGCTTTTTTATTAGTGAGTGATTGGGCCGTCAGTTCTAACGTACAGGAGGGGGGGGGGTTGAGGAGCCCGGTTGTAGATGCTCTAATGGCAAAACCGATAAAACTCAATAAAAAGGGAAAACCCTTCGCATCTACACACCGACCAAACTTTCGGCCGGTCCCTCTCGCTCGCTAACCATGAGCACCTCGCGCACGGAGCCACATAGCTGATGGTCCCACGCGCATTGCTTCTTTCTTCTCACGTTCGTCTTACCCCCTCCTCCACGTCGCACAACCGCTCATGTTGCCCGTCTTTCTCCTTCCAATCCTCTACTTGTGAAACCTGACCATGGTCAGCCCATGCATGGCAACATGTTCCGGCGAGCAGTTCCCTGATGCGGTGCTTGTGCAACTCCCGCTCCCAATAGCTGCGGCGCTCGCATTGCAACTCCCTCTCCCACGGACACGACGGAGTACTGTGGTGGGGCGGTACTGCAACTTGGGGCAGCGACGGCCATGTGTGAGGCCATGGACGAGTAGAGTGTGAAGGAAATATGCCCTAGAGGCAATAATAAAGTTATTATTTATTTCCTTATATCATGATAAATGTTTATTATTCATGCTAGAATTGTATTAACCGGAAACATAATACATGTGTGAATACATAGACAAACAGAGTGTCACTAGTATGCCTCTACTTGACTAGCTCGTTAATCAAAGATGGTTATGTTTCCTAACCATGGACAAAGAGTTCTTATTTGATTAATGGGATCACATCATTAGGTGAATGATCTGATTGACATGACCCATTCCATTAGCTTAGCACCCGACGTTTAGTATGTTGCTATTGCTTTCTTCATGACTTATACATGTTCCTATGACTATGAGATTATGCAACTCCCGTTTGCCGGAGGAACACTTTGTGTGCTACCAAACGTCACAACGTAAATGGGTGATTATAAAGGTACTCTACAGGTGTCTCCAAAGGTACATGTTGGGTTGGCGTATTTCGAGATTAGGATTTGTCACTCTGATTGTCGGAGAGGTATCTCTGGGCCCTCTCAGTAATGCACATCACATAAGCCTTGCAAGCATTGCAACTAATGAGTTAGTTGCGAGATGATATATTACGGAACGAGTAAAGAGACTTGCCGGTAACGAGATTGAACTAGGTATTGAGATACCAATGGTCGAATCTCGGGCAAGTAACATACCGATGACAAAGGGAACAACGTATGTTGTTATGCGGTCTAACCGATAAAGATCTTCGTAGAATATGTAGGAGCCAATATGAGCATCCAGGTTCCGCTATTGGTTATTGACCGGAGACGTGTCTCGGTCATGTCTACATTGTTCTCGAACCCGTAGGGTCCGCACGCTTAAGGTTTCGATGACAGTTATATTATGAGTTTATGAGTTTTGATGTACCGAAGTTAGTTCGAAGTCCCGGATGTGATCACGGACATGACGAGGAGTCTCGAAATGGTCGAGACATAAAGATTGATATATTGAACGGCTATATTCGGACACCGGAAGTGTTCCGGGTGATTTCGGAGAAAACCGGAGAGCCGTAGGGTTACCGGAACCCCCCCGGGAGAAGGAATGGGCCATATGGGCCTTAGTGGAGAGAGAGAGAGGGGCAACCAAAGGTGGTCCGCGCGCCTCCTCCCCCCTGGTCCGAATTGGACTAGGATAGGGGGGCGGCGCCCCCCCTTTCCCTCTCCCTCCCCACTTCTTTCCCCCTCCTAGTAGGAGTCCTACTCCTACTAGGAGGAGGACTCCTCCTTGGCGCGCCTATAGGGCCGGCCGGCCTCCTCCCCTTGCTCCTTTATATACGGGGGCAGGGGGCACCCCTAGACACACAAGTTGATCCACGTGATCATATTCTTAGCCGTGTGCGGTGCCCCCTTCCACCATAGTCCTCGATAATATTGTAGCGGTGCTTAGGCGAAGCCCTGCGACGGTAGTGCATCAAGATCGTCACCACGCCGTCGTGCTGACGGAACTCTTCCCCGACACTTTGCTGGATCGGAGTCCGGGGATCGTCATCGAGCTGAACGTGTGCTAGAACTCGGAGGTGCCGTAGTTTCGGTGCTTGATCGGTCGGGCCGTGGAGACGTACGACTACATCAACCAAACGCTTCCGTTGTCGGTCTACAAGGGTACGTAGATCACACTCTCCCCTCTCGTTGCTATGCATCACCATGATCTTGCGTGTGCGTAGGAATTTTTTTGAAATTACTACGAAACCCAACAGAGTGATGGAAGACGACGCCCCGGTGCTACAACTGGTCAGTTTTTTTGCTGGAACCAGTTGGGAAGCTGCAACCAGTTGCTGCCGCAACACCGCGATGGAATCCACTCCGCCCATCCATCTAGCTCCACTCCGACGAAGTGAAACCTCCACGCCCTGGGAATCCGCAACCAGCTAAGCCAGAAGCTGCAACCGTCGTCGAAATTTGCTACTACTGGCGACGAATTTGCTACATCCATCATGACGGAGCTGCGGCCTACTACAACGGCGGCTTTTTTTTGTTGCAACAGTCCTCAAATTTTGCTACTACTGGTGAGGGTTTTGCTACATTCATCATGGCGGAGCTGAGACCGGCGACGATGTCGAGATGAATTGTTGCAACCGTCTTTAGATTTTGCTACTACTGATGAGGGTTTTTGCTACATCCATCATGGTGGAGATGAGACTGGCGACGACGGCGAGATGATTTTGCTGCAACCGTAGTTGGTTTGTGCTACTACCGGCGAGTGATTTTGCTACATCCATGATTTTTGCTACTCCCGGCGTTTTTTCTGCTACATCCATGAACCGCGTTGACTCTTTAGCCCTCGCTCACGCAACCCCATGCAACGAGCTTCGATGGAGGGAGGGCGGCGACGACGCTTCGGGAAATACCATGGAGCGAGAGGAGGGGTGAGGAGGAGATGCGGTGGAAAGTAGGAGAGATAGCAGGGGGTGAGGAGGAGATGCGGCGATAATGGCGGCCGACGGTGACAATGCTGGGTGGTCAGTGAGGACGTGGCCGAGGACGAGCAAGGCCGCGCGGGGGTGTCTGGTGAGCGCGGCGTCGTACGTGGCCGACTGCCGCCGACGCGGGGAAAGAAGAAGACGAGGAGACAGGAAGAAGACGACGCGAGGGAGATCCAAATCCAACAGTTGGTGCGGCTGGGAGCCGATCGGCCGAAATTTTCGGCCGGCGCGCCAGCGCCTAGTAGCGCACGTAAAAAAAAAAACTCCGCATGAAGCTAGTGGTATAGTATAACATGTGGAGTCACCGACCTGTGGGAAGTAGCGCTAGCAGAAACAAGTGTGAGCCAGCCAGTAGCCCCACTACTGCTTCCAATCGCCGTCGTCCCGCTCCCTCCGATCCTCCGCCGCCCGCGACGCGCGACCGCCGTCTTCGGCAGGCCACATGTGGGAGCGCGGCAGGCCACCCCGTAAGCAGCGACCGGCGCCTCTGATCTTGCCGGCGTCGGCGCTGGTGTCGCCCCCGCCCCCTCGGTTCGTCTTCCCCAGATCCCTCTTCGCACTCGCCGCCCGCGCCATGCCGTCGCGCCGCCCCTCCCCTGTCATCCTCCTCCTCCTCGCGCTCGCGTTCGCGCTACTCTTCCTGCTCCTGTCCCCCTCTGCCCCATCCGCCTCCCGCCTTTCCCACTCCTTCGTCTCCACCTCTCCTTCCTCTTCCGCCTCCTCCCCTCCCTCCCCCGTCAAGATCTACCTGTACGACCTGCCGTCCAAGTTCACCTACGGCGTCGTCCGCAGCTACATGTCCGCGCGGGGCCCCTCGGGTTCGCCGGATGCGGCCGCGGTGCTGGCAGACGAGGAGCTGCGCTATCCGGGGCACCAGCACTCGGCGGAGTGGTGGCTCTTCAAGGACCTCCGTCGCCGCGGACCACGTGATCGCCCCGTGGCTCGCGTGGATGACCCGGCCGAGGCCGACCTCTTCTACGTGCCCTTCTTCTCGTCCCTCAGCCTCGTCGTCAACCCCATCCGGCCCCCGGCCGCCGCCAATGCCTCTGATGCGGCGGCCACGGTGGGGCCTTCGTATAGCGACGAGGCCATGCAGGACGAGCTGGTGGAGTGGCTGGAGCGGCAGTCGTACTGGCGGCGGCACCGAGGAAGGGACCACGTGTTCATCTGCCAGGATCCCAATGCGCTCTACCGGGTGGTGGACCGGATCAGCAATGCCGTGCTCCTAGTCTCTGACTTCGGCCGCTTGCGTGGTGATCAGGCCTCTCTCGTCAAGGATGTCATCCTGCCTTACTCCCACCGCATCAACCCCTTCAAGGGCGATGTCAATGTCGACAGCAGGCCTGCATTGCTGTTTTTCATGGGCAACCGGTACCGAAAGGAGGTGAGCTCTTGAATCCGAAACAAATATTACACTTTTTTTAGAGATTGATGTGTCATAAACTCATGATGACACTTGATAAGCTGTGTTTAGATCTCTTTCAGAGCACTCAATGTTAAATTCTTGTATAAGAATTACTCCCTCCGTCCCATAATACAAGAGCGTTTCAAAAATGCTCTTATATTATGGGACAGAGGGAGTATCATAGAAAGATGGATTAAGGTGAAAAGAAAGTTAGGACATATATGATTACCTTAGATTTTACACCACTGGGATTACTTTTTGTGTAAATAAGGAATGACAGTCCAGGAATCGATAAAGGACAGACCCAGTGCTAGAAGCTCCCACGCAAGGTAGGGTCTGGGGAAGGATTATACGAGGCAGTCTAGGAACCGATATCATCGGGTAATTTAACCAGGAGTCCAGGACACCTTTTGTATTGAAGGGCAACACTACAATCTACTGAAGTGAACATTGATATTGGCCAATTTGTTACGCATTTAAGGGCTTATTGGATACAGAAGTTGCTGAGAATTGATGTATTATTCAGTAGTAGTCTTGTACTATTCTTCAAAGCACAATCTTTTCAAAATCACAAACTTGTATACTTCTTAATCTACCTACTTAATAATTTATTGCCGAGACAAATGCTTCCACAATTTTTGCAAACCCTTCCTCTACCTTATCTATCCCCTTCTCTTTCATTCATCTACTGTTTGTCTACTGTCCACATCCAGCGAGATTTTAAGCTGCATTCAGTTTTACTTGTTTCCAGTTGCAACGGTTACATCTAATGTCCGATACTTAATTTTGCATAATACATAATTTGGATAGGACAAGACTGAAGGTAACAAATGCACCATCTGAGCATAGGAAACAATAGTCAGTGGAGATAGGCAGCAGAATCCATTCTTGAGATTCCACGCTATGCCATAAGCGACCATAATATAATCTTCTGGTTTTCAGAAGATCTCTAGAAAGTACAGTTTCAAAAATCATGCAATTAACAGCATAATTTTTTAAGCATCCCTCTGTTGATGCTTTTAACACTTTTGCGGGTCCCTATTGTAATCTCAAAATGTTGCTCCTCAAGTCTTGATTAAGTTATATATTTTTTCACATTTATCTTCCTTTTAAGTTATATACTTCCCAGATCCTACTTAAGGTATGGGATTGTGTGCACTCATCCTTCTTCCTTTTGTCAGATTTTGTTACTAGCAGTGCATCCTCTTTGTTGCTTTTTAGCCATGGAGTTTATAGTCAATGCCATCTTTCTTTCGTTAATTATCTTAGTTTATGCAATAGCATTACTTACGTTACAGTTGATCATTCTTAATAATGTAGGGCGGGAAGGTCCGTGATACACTTTTTCAAGTTCTTGAAAATGAGGGCGATGTAATCATAAAACATGGAGCCCAATCAAGGGTGAGTCGGCGTATGGCCACACAAGGAATGCACTCATCCAAATTTTGCCTGCATCCTGCTGGAGATACTCCCTCGGCCTGCAGATTGTTTGATGCACTTGTCAGCTTATGTGTTCCTGTTATAGTTAGTGATCACATCGAGTTACCATTCGAAGATGTTATAGACTACAGTAATATCTCAATTTTCGTTGACACAAGCAAGGCCGTACAGCCTGGGTTCTTAACTTCGATGCTTCGGAGAGTCAGTTCAGAGCGAATTCTGGAGTATCAGAGAGAAATACAAAGGGTCAGTGCTCCATCTTTCTTAGTTCATGCTGCCATATGCATCTTAGTACATCTTATGCTGTACGTACTTTCAGTTAATAGGAATCAATTTTGTACATATATCTGAAACAAAATGTGTTTAATCCAGGAATTATATAGATTTTCTTACTGTTGCAGTATCCCTACGCAGTGATCTTTTATACAGAGTACATTCTGTATATACACCCAGAATAGCATAGTGAGATAGCAACATAGTTTTTATGGTGTAATGAATTTTGTGGCGACCGACCCCCTTCATTACTTTATAGCACTTATTATGGCGTATGGTGAGGCGACTTCATAGACAACCTAACTTTGTGTGATAGCAAATTAGATCACCACTTCATAGAAAAAACATAACTTTGTATGACATGTTGACAACAAATTAAGTCACTAAATAGAGGAGACACACTTGACTAGCCACTGCCAACAAATATACTAGCCTACATGTGGACTGCAAGTTTGAGATATGCACCGCACTAGTGCATAACATGTACAGAACAGAACAGAGGAGCTTTGCAGACAAAGAAACAGAGCACATCACAGCATTGGGCAAG
>NC_041382.1:182723614-182726930 GCF_002162155.2 Triticum dicoccoides | reverse complement strand
CTCTGCCTGTGGCGTCCAGAATTTAGCATGGGGATGCCAACCTCACCATTTGGGCGCCAACAGGATGCCTCTCTCAGCTCGATTCCCCTCCATCTCCTGGCTATCTCCCATGCCTACTGATATTTCCCTCCTGCCTCTGCATTTCCTTCCCACGTCTCCCTGCCTGTGGCATCCGAAATTGAGCATGGGGACGCCAACCTCACCATTTGGGCGCCAACAGGATGCCACATGTAACTTCTGTTGCGAGGGCCGGCACCCTTGGCTCGGAGGCCGCCACACCATTATATAGTCACCATAACGATGAGATTTCGACGCCATAAAAACTATGGATAGCAGCATGCTGGCATGCAAGATCAGTTAGTTTCAGATGACCAAGATGAGAATGAGATGCAAGGAACCCTCCATATCGGTAGACCTTTGAGGACTTGATAACGGGTCTGTCAGAATAGTCACTTCTTCATCTGGACAAGCCAACTTAACCGAAAACCAGTGTGAAGTACTATAATTACCATATTAAATGTATTAGAAGCTGAATAACGTAACTGCAGTTGTTTGATTTAGATATTTTATTGTTGAGAAACTGGTTATACTGTTTACATTTACTAGCATGGGACACTTGGCTGTTTGTTGCATTTTTGCAAGGAAAGATCACCATTTATTTCTTTCTGTCATTTAGTAGAAACTACTCCATGGATGGGCAGCTATTTGGAATTACTTGGCAAACTAAGTCGCTTTATTCACAAGATATTTTCTGGTCATTGTGTATGGAATATTTTATGCTCTTAATTGATGGGAGCATATAGTTTTGGTGACAAAACTGCCGAACTGTTATGTTACGTAAGATCAACTGCTGTCGTCGGAAGAGTTCAATCTGGTACGGTATGCAATGGCATGTGGAATGTCATTCTTATTTGCAAGAAACTCAAGGAATTGTATGACAATTCAGTTTCAGAGGAGTGTAATGCATGTCCATACACATTTGTCCGTTAGCTAGTAGTTTATTTGCTGAACCTTGGATATTTGTTGCAGGTAAAACATTACTTTGAGTATGAAGATCCGAATGGACCAGTGAATCAAATATGGCGCCAAGTTTCCATGAAAGCACCACTGATCAAGCTGTTGATTAACCGGAAGAAACGCCTAGTTGAAAGAGGCACTAATGAAACTGATTGCTCGTGCATCTGTTCAACACCGAGCGAGATATCTACTGCTGGCTAGGCAGTAGGATTGTTTCTGTGGCCTGAATCAAACTTTTGTGCCTGCATTGCCTGAATTTTGGATGTTGCAGTGCTATACATATATATGGACAGCAAGGACCCCTTTTCAGTTCCTGATTGTACATATCCTGCTAACGCCCTTCAGTTCTTGAGTAGATACACTGGAGTCAACATTGAAGAACTCTGTTTTGTTTTGTGTTTTGTATCTGTTTGTTTTATGCTGTTAGCTTGTCAGGATGTCATGTCGAATCAGAATGTCTTATTCACAACATTGATTACAGCGTTTCTTAGGGAGACATAGTTGTAATAGGAATTATCTAAGGGAAGCAATCTTGTGAGATATTGATTATCGTACCTGAAATCGGAGCAATGTAGTTTGTTTTTTCTGAACCCTACTCTGAAGAATCAAGTAGTGAATGGTGATACAACAAATACTATCATTCCAGAGCGAGGGCTTCGCCAAGGTGATCCCCTCTCTCCTTATCTCTTTCTATTATGTGCCGAGGGCTTCTCTGCTATGCTCCATGATGCTGAAATAAATGGTAGACTTAAAGGTATTAAAATATGTAATACTGCCCCAAGTATAAGCCACTTACTATTTGCAGATGACTCTCTACTCCTCATTGAAGCAAACACCAATAGTGTACATGAAATGAACAGGATCCTCGTATGAAGCTTGCTCAGGTCAAGCCATAAATAAAGAGAAATCTGCAATCCTTTTCAGCAAGAACACGAAGCTGGAAGACAAAAGCGAGGTGATGAACAAATTGTGTATCACTAAAGAGGGCTTTTCAGGTAAATACTTGGGACTACCAGTATACATTGGCAAATCCAAGACCAAGGCTTTCCACTACCTGAAAGAAAAGATATGGAGCAAATTGCAAGGTTGGAAAGAAAAAATGCTCTCAAAAGCTGGAAAGGAGATTTTGATCAAGGCGGCTGCGCAAGCAATACCAGTCTATGCAATGGCATGCTTCGACCTCACAAAATCATTGTGTGACGACATCAATGCAATGATAGCTCGGTATTGGTGGAGCCATATGGATAAAGAAAATAAAATTCATTGGGTTAGCTGGGAAAAAATGACAAAGCCTAAAAAGGATGGTGGATTGGGATTTAGAGATCTATACTGTTTTAACCTTGCCATGCTGGCGAGGCAAGCTTGGAGAATTCTAAAGAATCCCACATCACTATGTGCACAAGTCCTAGCGGCAAAATACTTTCGAGATCGAAACTTGCTGGATGCCGAGGCAAGAAATGGAATATCCTACTGTTGGAGGAGCATCTTAAAAGGGGTACAGGTGCTAAAGAGCGGGGTGGTGTGGAGAGTAGGAGATGGAGAAAGTATAAATATTTGGACTGATCATTGGCTCCCAAAGGGAAAATCAAGGCTGGTCAGTTCAAGGAGGGGAAATCAAATCATAACAAAAGTCGCAGAGTTGATTGACCCATCCTCCTACACTTGGGATGAGGAACTTGTACGACAAACCTTTAATGAAGAAGATGCCCGGGCAATTCTTCAAATCCCAATACATGAAGGGCAAGAGGACTATGTGGCGTGGCATTTTGACAAAAAAGGGAAGTTCTCAGTAAAATCAGCATATCAAGTAGTGCTTGAGAGTCAAGCAAGGGAATCAGATAAAAGCATCCCTTCTACTTCTTACTGCCCTTAGAGGAGCACATTAGGCATGTGGAAGAACCTATGGGCCCTACCACTGGCAGGGAAAATTTTACACTTTTTATGGCGACTAGCAAACAATAGCCTCCCGCTCAGAATGAAGATCAAGAGAAGAGGCATAGAACTAGATACAAGATGCCCGGTATGTCTTAGAATGGATGAAGATGGGGGCCATTGCTTTCTAAAGTGCAAATCAGTTAAGGCTCTATGGAGAGCAGCTCAACTGGAAGACACACGTGAATTACTAGTTAACTGTCCAAATGCTAATTCTGTGATGCAGGAAATACTCAAACAGGATGAAGATACTTGCATAAGGACATGTGTTTTGCTATGGACCTGGTGGGGTGAGAGAAACAAAGCAAATCAGGGAAACAAGATGCGAAGCCTAGAGGAGATATATCACTCTTATCAGCTTCATGTA
>NC_041382.1:182716685-182723131 GCF_002162155.2 Triticum dicoccoides | reverse complement strand
ATGGGGCTTTTAGACAGTCAACTCACTTGGGAGGATGGGGTTTTACCATCAAGAATGAACAGGGTGAGACGCTGGTGGCGGGAGCAGGTAATCTTCAGTTCATTGCTGATCCTCTCCATGCAGAAGCTACTGCAATGCTACGTGCAATTCAGGAAGCAACCAGAATGGGCTGCTGCAAGGTCGTCTTGGAGACAGACTCAGTTGTATTAAAGCAGGCGATCACAAGCAATGATTATGATGACTCGACACTGGGCGCTCTATTTAAAGAAATGAAACGTATTATTCAATACTCTTTTCAATGTTGTAAGATAGATGTATGCCCAAGGGCCTGTAATGTATCAGCACATGTGTTAGCTGCGTATGGTGTGAGTCTGGAGCAGGCAAGCTATCAAATTTGGCTTGACCCGCTTCCTGATTATGTACAAGACTTGGTTGCTGGGGTTTCTCCAGCTCTCTTGAATTAATGGAATGCGCTGGTGTTCCTTTCAAAAAAAAAAAGTATTGGTAATTGTGTCGTACACTGAAGTACCTTCTACACCCAATTCTCAGAGGATGTAGATTGGCACATCTATTTTGGAAGGATCATAGTTAGACATATCCAGAAAAAAATAGCCTGATTCTACTGTTTTTCTACATTGTTCAGAGCTATTGCCTTTTCCATTTGTTGTTTCAATTTGGAATGCAAGCTATCATGGGTTCATTGTCAATTAGCACGGGTCTTCTAAGTGAACTATTCATAATCATGGCCCTATTATCTATGATGAACATTTGCAATTTTTACTAATTTGAGTTCATGTTGATACCATACTTTGGAATCCACGGTGTTTTCTTTGTTGCGAAATATTTTTTGTTTTACTCAGAACCTAGGGATTACAACCACGTCTGACAACGCCCCAAGACCTCCTCTAGACCCGATCCAAGCCAGACAACGGTTCGGCCTTCTACCAAAGTTTGCCATGAAATGACTAGCACATTTTTTACTAGGACGGATATGAATAATACTACAAGAACTAGATTCCTCTATACTATCTTATCTGATAAAAAAAGCGCATATCTCAATTTACTGGAAGGTTACTCCACTGTAAATCCAACGATACTCCCTCCAAGACCCATTTGCCAACCTGTAAGTAATATTGCTGAAGTTTAACTATAGACCCATTTGAATCTTTTTTATTTTGCGAAGAAGACCCATTTGAATCTGCACCTTCCTTTGCTCGAAATCAAACCTCCTGTAGGCTCGCGAGCGATCATCGGTAATGACAAATGCGAACATCTTGCCATTGCCAACCCTCCAAACTAGACCTTTTTCTAGGAGGACCAGCCCATGGCTGACTGCTTGCCAAACTGACGATGCCTTCATATCATTCTGTTCAAACTATTTCAAATCAGTGTGCCAGTTTCATGGTGCGTTAAAGTGGACCGATGGCATCATGTTGCTTCAATCCATTTGGACTACCACCATTCGTCGCTTGTGAGGAACTGTGGATCGTCATGTGCGTTTTGAAAAAGCAAAAGCAGTCGATTTTTACTGTCCCGAAAAAAAAGTATTCCAGTAAGGGCATGTATAATGGTGGCATATGGATACATATGCCTCATGACAAAAAGTAATTTGAGACATCTATATTTATTTTTTCTCCTCAATGCAAGCTACTATTAGGGCTTGTACAACACTACACGGTGGACGGGTGCTCCAACTGCCACCTAGGTTCGGATGGTCCCAAATTGACGCAACGTGCTGCTTGCAGACTAAAAGCTACATCCTGCAGAAGAGCCAACTTCTTCAGACGTGAAAAGCGAAGAAAGGAAGAAAAGGCATGCTGCGTTGATGCATGCAAGAGAGGGATAGAGAGAGCAGAAAAACAATGCTATGCATGTAAAGGACAGTGGGTCCACTACATACTGTGGCCTCCGATGGACAGTTTTTTTTAAATGGTGGCTTCATTACTTTTTGATTAATTTAAGAGCTGAGCAGTACCAGGGTGATGCCTCCGTTGTACATGTCCTTAATGGGCTTCATTAAGAAATAGAAAATAAAGACTCTAGTACACATGTATCTCTACTTTCACTTAAACCTTTTCAGCTTTTGTCACCGGACCATACTTTTTCTCTTCAATCATCTGCCTCCTGGAGAGGATCCTGCTTCCCTATCCGAACCTACTTTACGTCATATTTGATTTTACATGGCATGCGAGACATCACCTTGAGGCTATGCATTGTACATGCCCTAAGAGAATTGGGCGTGAGTAGGGAGTTACTCAATGCAAGAAACCAGAAAAGAAAAGGGTGGCGATCGAGCTCTGAAAAGAAGAAACTGAAATCTGAAAAAGCTGCGCCTGCTGTTGCCTCCAGACTGGAAATTTTGTCATCTGTCCATGTATCATCTTGACCAATGTACCTCCCTCCCCCGGCCCCGTATGCCCCATATAACTGGACGCCAACCCCATGGCAATTTCTGTTCCAAAAGCTCCATCGCCATTTCCTACAGAGCCCCGCCAACACCTCCAAAACTCCCCGTGGTCAGGGAAAAGCGTAGTGCTAGAGAGATGGATGGTATGCTTGAATCTATCCCTCTTGGTTGATCGTTGTTGGCTTTTCCTGCTGCTAGTTTTTCTGCTAGCTATTCGGGTGGAAATTTGGGCTTAAGATCTCCGCATGAATGTTCTTGCTTTGTTTCTTTTTCTCCGTCTTCTTCACGGTAGAGCGATGCGGTTTCCTTTTGGAGATCTTTTGCGTTCTCGTCAGGTTGAAACGAGTCGCATTCCCTCCGATTTTCCATGACAAAGGCTTAATTTGGGGTTTCTTTTCGCTGCTTGTTGGAGGAGCAGTGGCAGCTCGCCAAGTTCCACCTTATAATCTTCTTGTTCTGCTATTTTAATGTCATGCTACCAAAGATTTGATCTTCTTGTTTCTTGTCTGAACTCTGAAGGCCGCCATCTGCTGGGTGCCGCAGGAGCTGCGAGAGCGAACCAGAACAATGCCAAGATCGTCAGGATGGCGGTGCCCGTTCTGGCCATGCTGCTGCTGCTGCTCACGGCGGCGGCAGTCTCCATGACGGCCGACGACCGGGCCTGCCTCCGCGCCTTCTTCCGCAGCCACATGTTCCTGATGTTCTGCGTGCTCGTGAACACCACCTCCGGCTGTGCCCTGGCGTGGATGGCCGTCACGGCGCCGACGCAGGCTGCCCGGCGCTCGTACGCGGAGTCCACCGTCGCGTCCTTCGTGCTTCTTGCCGTCAATCTGCACTCAGCCTTGTCCAAGTGAGTTTCTTTGGTGTGCTAGTCTATTAATTCTTCACTTCTTCTCAAGTTTGGGCTGTGATTAACTTGGCTCGTTGTTTTCGTCAGCCTCCCGGATGTCGGCGATGCTGCTTAGGTTCGCTGCGCGCTTGTTGATGTGCCTGCTGAAGGATCGAAGATGGATCATTTTGGAGCTCGGAGATGCGCCGTTTGAGTTACTACTGCTCCTAGATGGTGTTTTATGCTAGTATTGGGGACATCTCTGTCTTATCTTTTGTTGTTGTTGTCGTCTGTCTGTTTTCTTCATCTGGGTTTTAGACTGTCTGTTTGCATCTGCTGCTTTAATTGGGATCCCTAGAATCTTCCATTCAGAAGGGCTTAAATTTGTTTAGCTGAAGCTTTGAACGTTTGGATGCATGTGACTGAGAACTTTGATTATCTGAACCAACTGAGTGACTCTGTTTAGTTGGGACTCTGTTTCACTGGGTTTAGGACAGTCTACAGTTTGCTGCAGCAGGTTTGGGCTACAATTCTGCTTCTAGCCCTGGAGTGATACCAAAGCTGAGACACACAGAGTGAAAATAAACTGCAGTTGGTTTTGATTCCGAACGACATGATAATCCTGCTTCCATAACAAGACTGCAAGAAGATTCGAATGCAACAAAGTTAGCCATTTCGGGTTACTCATGATTCAGAAATGAAGAGAGAAAAGGAGACACTTCAGAAAGAGATAAATACACTGACGGTCATAAAACTTGCATCGGATGGTCATTTTATGCACAAACTTGTAAAATACACTCATGTTTTAAGCCATTTAACTTTACCGGGCATGCAAATATGGTCATAAATTCCGTATGCAGACGTATCCCATGCTTGTGTGGCATACCAGCGTGGATATGGCCCACTGGCAGTGAGTAGAACAGGCCCGTGTGATGGCACATGTTATTTTTTGGCAGAAACACCCCTCACTTTTATTGAATTACGTAAAAGCCTGTGTTGGGTCCCACTTGTAAGCACGTGCTGGGAGGGGAGAAATTGAGAAAGTAAAACGAGTGACTTGCGGATTCTAAGTCTGATGCTCGAGCAGTAACACGCATGATCTTTACCACCACACCACATGCATGTTCCCGCATGCAGACAAACCGAACTACTCCCTCCGTTCGAATTATTTGTCGCAGGTATAGATATATCTAGATGTATTTTAGTTCTAGATACATCCATTTCTGTGACGAGTAATTCGGAACGAAGGGAGTATTTACTTTGGCAACAACTCCGATTGGCGTCCAACGAAGACATCTTGGTTTTGTTCCTGCAGTCACGAAATTCATTTGCTCCAACCCGAGAGTGAGTTAGAAATCGACACGACACAATTCAATTCAAATATCCTCTAGAATGAGCGCGTGACATCCCTGTTAAAAAAATGTCCATGACCTACGTGTTAAAGATGATGTTAAAAATCTCGCTCACCCACAAAATGGTCAAAAATTCGTGAATTCTTCAGACAAATCAACAAAAATTTCGTTTGAATTTGAATAAATTTAAATTTAGAATCTAGATAAAAATAAATAGTTTTGAGTTAATGTACATAAATTCTTCCGGACAAATCACGGAATTTTTTGTTTGAATTCAAATAATTTAAATTATAAAATCTAGATAAAAATAACCAGTACAGAATGAATGTGCATAAAGTCTTTCAGACATCAACCAAAAAATGGGTTTGAATTCAAATAATTTTCAATTTATAAATCTAGATAAAAATAAATAGGTTTGAATGAATGTATGTAAATTCTTTCGGACAAATCAACGAATTTTTGGTTTGAATTCGAATAAATGAAAATTAAAAAATCTAGATAGAAATATATTACATTCTTTCGGACAAATCAAATATTTTTTAAAAAATTCAAATAATTTTCAATTTAAAATCTAGATGAAAAATAGGTTTGAATGAACGAACGTACATTCTTTCGGACAAATGAATGATTTTTTTTGTTTCAATTGGAATAATTTAAAACTTAGAAATCTAGATAAAAAGAAATAGTTTAGAATGAATGTGAGCAGTTGTACTCCAAGTTGGAGGGTAGTGTTTGTCCGTGGCGAGGTCGTTTCATGCCTTCTGGGGCAAGACTAATTGTCACTAATTCGAGCATGTCCTCTCTCCCCTTGTTTACTATGGGTATTATTTCTTTTTGCCGACGGTGTCCATGCCAAGCTATACACGACCCAATCCAAGTTCTTCTGGGAAGAAGCACGGATCAAACACAAGTACCATTTGCTGAAATGGGATGTTGTATGCCGTCGGAAAAAGCAGGGAGGCCTGGGCTCGACGAACTCTTAAGTTGATGAATATGGCCCTTCTCACTAAGTGGATTTGGAAGCTTTCCCAAAACGTGTCTGGTCTGTGGGTAGACCTGTCGAAAGGAAAGTACTTCCCTAACGGCATGTTCTTTGAGGCAATGTGTCGTGGCTCGGCCTTCTGGAATGAGATCCAGGTCGTCAAGCCTGAGTTTACTTTAGGTGTCCAATTTCACGTTAAGAATGGTAGATCAACCTGTTTCTGGTTGGATACGTGAACGAGCAGTGACCCCCCGTGGATGCACTATCAATCTCTGTTCGCGTTGGCCACCGACACTGATATCTTGGTGGCAGCGGCGATACACTCCTCGCCTCCGGCCATTTGCTGTAAACGCTCTATCGCCGGCAGAAGGGATTTGCTGGACAGAGTTGTGTGCTAGCCTTAGCAACTATACACTGTTTGAAGACTAGGACACAGTTTCCTAGGAGCTCAAGTCTTAGACTACCCACAATGAAAGTAACATAGGTGATAACATCACATTTATCTAGGCAAAATAGATGATGTAGCATGTAATTAATGAAGAAAGAGAGGCAGATAGTAACATAACTAGTTAATGTAACATCACACATATCAAAAAAAGATGAGTCTACAACCTAATAAATGAAGTGATGCATGATACAACACATATGTTACTACCCATTGTGGAGGTAGTAACATAGACTAGTAACATATGCATGTTACTACTCTAAGTTACTACCCACTGTGACTAGTCTTAGACTAGCCACAATGGAGAGTAACATACACATATTCCTAGACTATATTACTACCTTCATAGTGGGTAGTAACATAGGTGTGGTGTCATGCAAAGCTCCATTTATTAGGTTATAGACTCATACTGCATTGGGACATGCGATGTT
>NC_041382.1:182708742-182715942 GCF_002162155.2 Triticum dicoccoides | reverse complement strand
ACACTTGAGCTTTTATAGATTAATGAGCATTTGCCAAGCCAAAAGTAGTTTAAAGCATGCAGAAAGCATAAGCCGGAACTCATGTTTTCACTGCTGTAAACACTACAAAAATAGCATTACAATATTATTATTTTTAGAGGAAAAATTAGTTGTACAGAAATCTTTGATGTACAGTACAACCAGTTGATTCCCAATTTGTTTTTCCAGTCAATCAATCATCAATACTTCATATTAGACAATAAAAATCTGAGATTTCAAATTGAGGCTAATTGGGAGAGTGGACTTACCATATAGGTAAATAGGATGTCATATGTCATCAGCTTTGTGGTCACTCATGGTGGTGGTGATTTCCCCGATCCCTTTGTGTTGGGCTGATGCCGATGATTAACATTTAATGATTGTAGTTTTTTAATGGCACAACCGCACAGATTTGAACAAAATAAAATTAAGGAGATGAAGTAAAAGAGTAAGCAGGCTTAACTGTGCACCTATGAAGCCGTGGGGTGGGGGAAAGCAGTCCACTTCTGAACTTGGCTTGGACGCCGGAGAAACTATCGTGGCGGCGGACGGCGGAGCAGACGATGGGTAGAAAGATCGCAAGAAACCGCAATCTGCGTGATGCAGTGATACGATCTTTTTTTAGATGGAACTAGGGATTTTATTCAAAGTTCAACACGGAAGGAATACAAATGATATCCGGGAGGATCCGTAGCCACATGTGGCGACCCGCCGGGAACGATGACGCTGCCTTAGCCAAAGCATGCGCCTCAAAGTTCGACTCCCTTCTCTCAAAACAGAAACTAATCTTTACAAAATCATTCACCCTCTCTTTGATCTCACTAAGCAGAAAAGCGCACTAGCACCTCTCTTGATATTTGTGACGACTTGCATGGAATCGGTGGCTATTATCGCATGTGTAGTATTCAGATCCCTAGCCAGAACAAGGGCTTCATTGCATGCATGGGCTTCAAGACTCGGAGCATCAACTAGTCCGTAAAAGACAATTGCCGACGCTCCCAAATAATTTCCAGAACTGTCCCTGCACACTGCCGTTGCCGCCCCTGTGGTTCCTCGGCGAGAAATAGCGCCGTCCACATTTATCTTGACACACGCATCATCATCAGGTGGCTGCCATCTCGCTGGCTGCTGCTGGATAGCAGGACTCGGGGTCATCATTCTTTCAGCATTTGCCACTCCAAGTTCTTGAAGATATCGATTAACAAAACTGAAAGTTGATAGTGGACTTTGAAACTCATTGTCGTGAATCGCTCCCCGCCGAGCCCACCATATAGCCCACATCATGACAAGGATCTTGGCAAGATCATGTTGATTTGTGGACTCAAAAAGCCAAAATATCCATAGCCTCGCATCATCAATCCTGTTGGAAAGCATGTGCTCAAGGATATCTTCATCACTCAAGGCCCAAACACACCTGGCCATACGACAATCAAACAGAGAATGCTGCCATGAGTCCACTTCTTCATTACATATAGAACATGCCGGTGAGGTCGCCATCTTCCGCCTATGGCGTACTGTCCTCGTTGGCAATGACATATGAGCCAACCTCCAGACAAAAACTTTAACTTTCGATGGGATTTTAACTTTCTATATCTACGACCATGCTTTCTTCTCCGCCTCCTTGTTGGAGTTGCTCGCATGGTGTTCAAGCCACTCCTCTCGCTGATGTTTGATACCTGAGATCATCTTGTACGCAGACCGTATAGAAAAAAACCCTCGCTTATCATAGTGCCAAGCCTAAAAGTCTTGCTGCACTCGAAAGCTAAGAGGGATATTCATGATCACATCTACATCCGGCTTCACAAAAAACTGCATGAGGGCTGTTCTGTTCCAAGTCCGTGAAGTCGGATCAATAAGCTTCGAGACAACTTGTGGCGGATCAGGGGCGATCGAACACAAAGGTTTAATTTTGTAATCCCTTGGCAACCAGTTCTCGTGCCATATACTCGTGTTCTCTCCCGATCCAATCCTCTTTATTAGGCCCAAAGCCAGTACATCTCGTCCCTCTATCAATGATCGCCAGACCTGGGATGGATGAGCTCCCAAGGTCGCATCAAGAATGGTTCCATCCGGGAAGTATCTCGCCTTCAGCACTCTAGCACTTAAAGAATTTGGTTCTTGCAGGATCCTCCACACCTGACGTGCTAGTAATGCAAGATTAAACAATTCAATGTCGCGAAAACCCATTCCTCCCATAAATTTTGGTTTGCACATAGTTTCCCAAGATACCCAAGCCGGCTTCCTCTGCCCTTGCTTGCTGCCCCACCAGAACTTCCTCATAAGGCTATTTATATGCTCACATAGGTCCCGCGGCAACTTGAAACACGCCATGGAATACGTAGGTATTGCTTGAGCGACAGATTTAATAAGGACTTCTTTCCCTCCCACAGACAAGCACTTCTCCATCCATCCTTGAACATGCTTCCAAATCATGTCCTTGAGATATTTAAAACATCTTTCCTTGGCTCTACCAACATCACTTGGTAAACCCAAATATTTCTCAGACAACGCCTCATTATGCACATCCAGTATGTTTTTAACTTCCAGCCGGATTGCCTCAGCAACTCCCTTGCTGAAATAAATAGAAGATTTGTCCATATTTATGCATTGTCCTGAAGCATCACAATATAGTTTTAGTAACTCGTTCACTTGAGCTGCACACTCAGTCGTTGCTTCAAAAAATAAGAAGCTATCATCGGCGAACAACAAATGGTTCACTGCAGGTGCGGATGCCGCTACCGAGATGCCCCTCACGCCCACTCCCTGTGCTTTGAGTAAACAAGAGAGCCCTTCTGCTGCCAAGAGAAAAAGATATGGGGATATTGGATCCCCCTGTCGCACACCTCGGGATGGCCTGAAATCATCTAATCTTCCACCGTTAAACAACACAAAAAATGAAACTGATGAAACGTACCTCATCACCACTTCCGTGAACACGAGACTGATCCCCAATTTGAGCATGACAGCTTTAAGATAAGGCCATTCCAGCCGATCATACGCCTTCATCATGTCGAGCTTCAAAGCACAAAACCTGTTAGACTTGATCTTTCTTGATTTCATGTAATGGAGACACTCATACGCCGTTATAAAATTATCAGTTATAAGCCGGCCAGGAACGAAAGCAGATTGCTCTTCGGAGATCACCTCGGGGAGGATTACTTTCAGCCTATTGGCTAAGACCTTTGACATGATCTTATAGATAACGTTACAAAGACTTATAGGCCGAAATTGTCCTAGAATTTTCGGACTTGCAATCTTGGGAATTAAAACGATGAACGTATTGTTAATATCCTCCGGTGAGTCCTCTCCTCTCAGCACCCTCTTGATCATGCCCGTAACCTCATCTCCACAAAGCTCCCAGTGCCTTTGGAAAAAATGTGCTGGAAAACCATCAGGACCAGGAGCCTTGGTCGGGAACATCTGAAAAAGTGCCTCCTTTATCTCCACATTCGTATAAGGCGCATTAAGCTTAGTGTTCATGTCCCCATTAACCCTCACAGGAATGTGAGATAGCATCTCCTCTATCCCAATGGTACCCTCTGATGTGTATAGGTTCTTATAGAATTCCATTGCCATCCCTGCCATCTCGTCCAAATCCGAACTCATAGAGCCATCTGGTCGTTGAAGCTGAACTATTCTGTTCTTTGCCCTCCTTGCACTTGCTTTCTTCTAAAAAATATTGTGTATTTTTGTCTCCTTCCGAAAGCCATTTGATTCGTGAACGCTGTCTCATCATGATTTCTTCTCTGTAAGACAACTCCACCATCCTGTCTTGGACCTCCTTCTCCTCAAGACTCGGACCAACACGATCCGGGGCAGCTCTTAGGGCTGCTAGTTTCATCCGAAGCTCCCTCAACTCTTGGCGGACAGACCCAAAGGTCCCCCGTCCCCAGTTTTTCAAGCGTGTAGCTACTGTACTCAGCTTGGCCGACAGCATTGTAGTCGCAGTAGCTGGCTGCTGTTCCATCCACAATTGCTCAATATGTGTTTTAAAACTCGGCTCCCTCTCCCACATACACTCATACCTGAACGGTTTCCGCATAGCCAGCCGCACCTCGCTTGTATCCAGTTCGTTGCTCAACAGGATAGGGCTATGATTAAACCTAAGAATGGTTATTAAAAAACTGGGTGAAACGGTTCGGTTCTTACTTTGGGTTTGATTGGTTCAGGTTTTATTGGGCTGAATCTTTTTTAGTTTGGTTTTGGTTTGGGTATGTGAAGAAACCAATTTGGGTATAGTTGGTTATGGGCTTAAACAATTCGGTTATTAACGGCTATAAACTATGGGTCCAAACCGATTTCTGGATATTGGTTGTGTGCAATAAGCAAGGACGCATCGACATCGAGTATCTTTGATCCGCGTACATGTTGAGATGCACTACGTAATTCTGTATTATGGAAAAACACCACGCATGCAAATCGAATGTGTTTGCTTGTGTTTTAGCTAAGCAATTGGTTTTAATACACTTGTCAGTGAGCTTTTCATCGTGGGCATTGTCTTTTTGACTCTTGCTGTGTGTTGACCGTATCTCAATGATAACTTTGTTCCCAAACTATTGTAGATGCACTTATGCCTTTTCTATGTCATTTGCTTCTTAACATGTCGATTTGTGCAATCATATATACATTTAAGCAAACCCATAGTTATGTATTGGGTTTAAACCCACGGTTATGTATTGGATTTAAATTGGTTTGGGTGGAAAAAATAGACGGTTTAGTTTTGGTTGGGCTGAAAATGACATTAAACGGGTATGATTCAAGTATGGTTTTGAGAGATACATGTACGAGTATGGTTCAAGTATGGTTTAAGTATGAAACTATTCTCAGATTTAGCTATGATCTGATTTTGCCGTCGTCAAGTGCTTCAACGTGGCAAACGGAAACATAGATGACCATGTCGGGCTCGCCAAAGCATGGTCCAGCCGAACACGGCAGTAATCACCGCCCACAATCCGTTTTTCAAAGGTCTAGTCTAGCCCCTTGTATCCCAAGTCTGCCAGCTCGCACACATCCACCGCCTCCCTGAACCCAGCAATCTGAGCAGCGTCTCCCTCATTTGGTCCAAATTGCTCCTCCGGCCTCAAGATCTCATTGAAGTCGCCAATGCAAACCCAGGGCAGTGAGTTCTCACCACGCAGGAATTTCATAGTGTCCCATGTTTTATATCTTAAGCTCCTATTGGCAGCCCCATAGAAGCATGAGAGCCGCCAAGGGTCCTTTCCTGGCTCCGTCACCACTGAGTCGATGTGATACTGCGAGAAAGTTTTTATTTCAACATTAACATTATTCTTCCAGTACATGCATAAACCTCCACTTCTCCCACTACTACCTACTCCAAAACTACTATCAAAACCTAGTCTACCCGCCAAACCTTCCACCCGGTACTTTGCAATTTGCGTCTCCACAATACATAGCACCCTCGGCGCAGACACCTCCACTAGATCGTGGAGCTCACGAACCGTCACGGGATCGCCAATCCCGCGACAGTTCCAGCATAAGGTCTTCATTGAGCTCGGCGGTCCTCCTCGCGGGAGGCCGCCACTGTTACGTCCATGTCGTCCGTCTCCTCCCCCCCATCCTGCTTCCTCCTTTTGATCACTTGAGTCTTCTCCGGTGTAGATACCACTCCCTCTTTGTTTGCTTCTGAAGAAGACCCCTCAATCAAGAGCACTTTCCCCGCAACCCTACCAGCAAGATTGGGCACTGGCTGTCCCCTGATCACAAGCGTACCATCCGCTGCCACAAGGCGCTTGCGCGCTCCCTTCTCCTCTCCCTCATTCATATTCTGCTGCCTCATCTCCATACCCGCTTTATTGGGCACCCCCTCCTCCCGGCCTGCTTCTATCGGTCCTCCACTACCTCCTGCTACTCCTGCACCTCTCCAACCTCTGCCTCCTTTATCACCTCTTCCTCCCATCCTACCACACCCTCCCCCCTCATCACCAGCCCGACCGCTCCAAGGCCGATCTACTGGGTTCTCAGAATCCCACAGCAACCAATCACCCCACTCAAAAGTCCTCGAGTCATGAACCCCATCACCACACTCTTCTGCCAAGTGACCCACCCGACCACAAGCGTAGCAGAAGTCGGGTAGTTTCTCATAATAGACGCCGGATTTCTTGTGTTCTTTCAGCGTAATGGGAACAAAACAGACCAGGTGTTACGCCCTCGATGCGGCTATATCTCCCATGTGTCGAAGCACGACTTAGAGGCATAACCGCATTGAAAGCAATGTCGCAAGTGAGGTAATCTTCACACAACCCATGTATTACATAAGGGAAAGAGATACATAGTTGGCTTACAATTGCCACTTCACACAATACATGAATAAAGCATTACATCAATCAGATACAATCAAGGTCCGACTACGGAACCAAAATAAAAGAAGACTACCCCAAAAGCTACACAGATCCCCGATCGACCCCAACTAGGCTCCACTGCTGATCAACTAGAAAGAAACAACACAAAGGACGAGATCTTCATCGAGCTCCTCCTGAGCTTGGTTGCATCACCTGCTCGGCAACATCGGCACCTGCAAACAGGTTTTGGAAGTATCTGTGAGTCACGGGGACTCAGCAATCTCACACCCTCGCGATCAAGACTATTTAAGCTTATAGGTAGGGTAAAGATATGAGGTGGAGCTGCAGCAAGCGACTAGCATTTATGGTGGCTAACATACGCAAATGAGAGCGAGAAGAGAAGGCAAAAGCATGGTCGAACAACTATGATCAATAAGTTATCCTAGAACAACCTACGTCAAGCATAACTCCAACACCGTGTTCACTTCCCGGACTCCGCCGAAAAGAGACCATCACGGTTACACACGCGGTTGATGTATTTTAATTAAGATCAACTTCAGGTTTTCTACAACCGGACGTTAACAAATTCCCATCTGCCCATAACTGCGGGCACGGCTTTTGAAAGTTCAAATCCCTGCAGGGTGTCCCAACTTAGCCCATCACAAGCTCTCACGGTCAATGAAGGATATTCCTTCTAGCGGGAAGACCCAATCAGGCTCGGAATCCCGGTTACAAGACATTTCGACAATGGTAAAACAAGACCAGCAAAGCCGCCCGATGCGCCGACAAATCCCGATAGGAGCTGCACATATCTCGTTCTCAGGGCACACCGGATAGGTCAAGCTATGAGTAAAACCAACCCTCGAGTTGCCCCAAGGTGGCC
>NC_041382.1:182685317-182708466 GCF_002162155.2 Triticum dicoccoides | reverse complement strand
AATGGTAAAACCAAGGTTGGGCCTTGCTGGAGGAGTTTTATTCAAGGCGAACTGTCAAGGGGTTCCCATTATAACCCAACCGTGTAAGGAACGCAAAATCCGGGAACACAACACCGATATGACGGAAACTAGGGCGGCAAGAGTGGAACAAAACACCAGGCATAAGGCCGAGCCTTCCACCCTTTACCAAGTATATAGATGCATTAATTAAATAAGACATATTGTGATATCCCAACCAAATAAACATGTTCCAGCAAGGAACAACATCTCCATGTTTCAGCAAGGAACAAACTTCAATCTTCACTTGCAACTAACAACGCTATAAGAGGGGCTGAGCAAAGCGGTAACATATCCAAACAACGGTTTGCTAGGACAAGGTGGGTTGGAGGCTTTGTTCAACAATATAGGAGGCATGATAAGCAGGTGGTAGGTATCGCAGCTTAGGCATAGCAAAAGAGCGAGCAACTAGCAAGCAAAGATAGAAGTGATTTCGAGGGTATGGTCATCTTGCCTGAAATCCCGCAGGAAGAAGAACGAGTCCATGAAGAAGACAAACGGATGAAGTCGAACGAATCCTCACAAACGCGACGTTATCAAAACTAACCCGAAGAAGCAACACCAGAAAGAAGCAAACAACATAGTGAACAACCAACACATAACATGGCATGATGCGCAAACAATTATGATGCATGTCCGGTTTAAATATGCATGACATGGCAAAGTGCACAAACAACCCTACAAATTAAGTGGAGCTCAATATGCAACTCCATTGCATATTGACGAAACACCACATTCAAGTTATTTAGTTCGATCTTGTTTATGTACCCAACAATATTAAATGTTTTTAAGCATGTCAAGAGGTGAAACATAAAGGGATTATCTATCTAAACAATTTAAATGGGGCCGGATATAGCAAACAACAAATCGGGTAAATCCCCATATGCATTAGTAAATTAACGCAAACAACAATTTAAACCATCTTAATGTTGTTAACACAATACGGATGACATGATCAAGTTTATGCAATTTTATTAAAAGTTGACAAGAGCAATATGAAGCATTTGTCACCGTGGTGGAAAGGAAAGGGGTGCCACGGTGACGAATCCGAAAAGGATGCCACAGCAACATATCGGTTATCCGGTAGTCCACGGGGATACCAGTGCAAAAGGAAGTGACGGGAGCGTGTCATGCAAGGATGGTGGGGTGCTCCCGATTACGGGGTTCCCACATGTCGGTGGCAAGGCAAAAGAGGGGCAACGTGTGAAGGAAATATGCCCTAGAGGCAATAATAAAGTTATTATTTATTTCCTTATAATCATGATAAATGTTTATTATTCATGCTAGAATTGTATTTTCCGGAAACATAATACATGTGTGAATACATAGACAAACAGAGTGTCACTAGTATGCCTCTACTTGACTAGCTCGTTAATCAAAGATGGTTATGTTTCCTAACCATGAACAATGAGTTGTTATTTGATTAACAAGGTCACATCATTAGTAGAATGATCTGATTGACATGACCCATTCCATTAGCTTAGCACCTGATCGTTTAGTATGTTGCTATTGCTTTCTTCATGACTTATACATGTTCCTACGACTATGAGATTATGCAACTCCCGTTTACCGGAGGAACACTTTGGATACTACCAAACGTCACAACGTAAATGGGTGATTATAAAGGAGTACTACAGGTGTCTCCAATGGTCGATGTTGGGTTGGCGTATTTCGAGATTAGGATTTGTCACTCCGATTGTCGGAGAGGTATCTCTGGGCCCTCTCGGTAATACACATCACATAAGCCTTGCAAGCATTACAACTAATATGTTAGTTGTGAGATGATGTATTACGGAACGAGTAAAGAGACTTGCCGTTAACGAGATTGAACTAGGTATTGGATACCGACGATCGAATCTCGGGCAAGTAACATACCGATGACAAAGGGAACAACGTATGTTGTTATGCGGTCTGACCGATAAAGATCTTCGTAGAATATGTAGGAGCCAATATGGGCATCCAGGTCCCGCTATTGGTTATTGACCAGAGATATGTCTCGGTCATGTCTACATTGTTCTCGAACCCGTAGGGTCCGCACGCTTAAGGTTACGATGACAGTTATATTATGAGTTTATGCATTTTGATGTACCGAAGGTTGTTCGGAGTCCCGGATGTGATCACGGACATGACGAGGAGTCTCGAAATGGTCGATACGTAAAGATTGATATATTGGAAGCCTATGTTTGGACATCGGAAGTGTTCCGGGTGAAATCGGGATTTTACCGGGTTACCGGGAGGTTACCGGAACCCCCCGGGAGCCATATGGGCCATCATGGGCCTTAGTGGAAAGGAGAAAGGGGCAGCCCAAGGTGGCTGCGCCTCTTTCCCCTCCCCTAGTCCTATTAGGACTAGGAGAAGGTGGCCGGCCCCCCTCTCTCCCTTCCCCTCCGAGGAATCCTAGTTGGCCTAGGATTGGGGGGAGGAATCCTACTCCCAGAGGGAGTAGGACTCTCCTGCGCCTCCCTCTTTGGCCGGCCAGCCTCCCCTCCTCTCCTCCTTTATATACGGAGGCAGGGGCACCTCTAAACACACAAGTTGACACAAGTTGATCCACGTGATCGATTCCTTAGCCGTGTGCGGTGCCCCCTGCCACCATATTCCTCGATAATACTGTAGCGGAGTTTAGGCGAAGCCCTGCTGCTGTAGTTCATCAAGATCGTCACCACGCCGTCGTGCTGACGAAACTCTTCCCCGACACTTTGCTGGATCGGAGTCCGGGGATCGTCATCGAGCTGAACGTGTGCTCGAACTCGGAGGTGCCGTAGTTTCGGTGCTTGATCGGTTGGATCGTGAAGACGTACGACTACTTCCTCTACGTCGTGTCATTGCTTCCGCAGTCGGTCTGCGCTGGGTACGTAGACAACACTCTCCTCTCGTTGCTATGCATCACATGATCCTGTGTGCGCGTAGGAAAATTTTTGAAATTACTACGAAACCCAACACGACCCGCATCTCCATAACACTCGACCCAAAATAGGAAGAAGCGCTCATCCAGTTCCTCCGTGAGAACTGGGACATTTTTGCATGGAAGCCCGCTGACATGCCAGGTGTTCCCAGGGGACTGGCTGAGCATCGCCTAAGAGTCGACTCGTCTGCAAAACCAGTCAAAGAGCATCTTCGGCGGTCCGCCGTCCAGAAGAGAAAGGCCATCGGTGAAGAAGTGGCTCGACTGTTGGCGGCAGGATTTATCCGAGAGATATACCACTCCGAGTGGCTCGCTAATGTCGTCATGGTTCCTAAGAAGGACAAGTCGCTCCGAATGTGCATTGATTTCAAGCACATCAACCGGGCCTGCCCGAAAGATCACTTTCCTCTCCCTCGCATAGATCAAATTGTTGACTCGACCGCGGGATGCGAGAGGTTGTCTTTTTTAGATGCTTACTCCGGGTACCACCAGATCCGTCTGTACGGGCCCGATGAGGTAAAAACAGCTTTCATCACTCCATTCGGGTGCTTCTGCTATATCACCATGCCATTCGGCCTCAAGAATGCCGGAGCCACTTTTATGCGAATGATTCAGAAGTGTCTACTCACCCAAATCAGTCGGAATGTGGAAGCTTATATGGATGATATGAAGGAAATATGCCCTAGAGGCAATAATAAAGTTATTATTTATTTCCTTATAATCATGATAAATGTTTATTATTCATGCTAGAATTGTATTTTCCGGAAACATAATACATGTGTGAATACATAGACAAACAGAGTGTCACTAGTATGCCTCTACTTGACTAGCTCGTTAATCAAAGATGGTTATGTTTCCTAACCATGAACAATGAGTTGTTATTTGATTAACGAGGTCACATCATTAGTAGAATGATCTGATTGACATGACCCATTCCATTAGCTTAGCACCTGATCGTTTAGTATGTTGCTATTGCTTTCTTCATGACTTATACATGTTCCTACGACTATGAGATTATGCAACTCCCGTTTACCGGAGGAACACTTTGGGTACTACCAAACGTCACAACGTAAATGGGTGATTATAAAGGAGTACTAAAGGTGTCTCCAATGGTCGATGTTGGGTTGGCGTATTTCGAGATTAGGATTTGTCACTCCGATTGTCGGAGAGGTATCTCTGGGCCCTCTCGGTAATACACATCACATAAGCCTTGCAAGCATTACAACTAATATGTTAGTTGTGAGATGATGTATTACGGAACGAGTAAAGAGACTTACCGGTAACGAGATTGAACTAGGTATTGGATACCGACGATCGAATCTCGGGCAAGTAACATACCGATGACAAAGGGAACAACGTATGTTGTTATGCGGTCTGACCGATAAAGATCTTCGTAGAATATGTAGGAGCCAATATGGGCATCCAGGTCCCGCTATTGGTTATTGACCAGAGACATGTCTCGGTCATGTCTACATTGTTCTCGAACCCGTAGGGTCCGCACGCTTAAAGTTACGATGACAGTTATATTATGAGTTTATGCATTTTGATGTACCGAAGGTTGTTCAGAGTCCCGGATGTGATCACGGACATGACGAGGAGTCTCGAAATGGTTGAGACGTAAAGATTGATATATTGGAAGCCTATGTTTGGACATCGGAAGTGTTCCGGGTGAAATCGGGATTTTACCGGGTTACCGGGAGGTTACCGGAACCCCCCGGGAGCCATATGGGCCATCATGGGCCTTAGTGGAAAGGAGAAAGGGGCAGCCCAAGGTGGCTGCGCCTCTTTCCCCTCCCCTAGTCCTATTAGGACTAGGAGAAGGTGGCCGGCCCGCCTCTCTCCCTTCCCCTCCGAGGAATCCTAGTTGGACTAGGATTGGGGGGAGGAATCCTACTCCCAGAGGGAGTAGGACTCTCCTGCGCCTCCCTCTTTGGCCGGCCAGCCTCCCCTCCTCTCCTCCTTTATATACGGAGGCAGGGGCACCTCTAAACACACAAGTTGACACAAGTTGATCCACGTGATCGATTCCTTAGCCGTGTGCGGTGCCCCCTGCCACCATATTCCTCGATAATACTGTAGCGGAGTTTAGGCGAAGCCCTGCTGCTGTAGTTCATCAAGATCGTCACCACGCCGTCGTGCTGACGAAACTCTTCCCCGACACTTTGCTGGATCGGAGTCCGGGGATCATCATCGAGCTGAACGTGTGCTCGAACTCGGAGGTGCCGTAGTTTCGGTGCTTGATCGGTTGGATCGTGAAGACATACGACTACTTCCTCTACGTCGTGTCATTGCTTCCGCAGTCGGTCTGCGTTGGGTACGTAGACAACACTCTCCTCTCGTTGCTATGCATCACATGATCCTGTGTGCGCGTAGGAAATTTTTTGAAATTACTACGAATCCCAACAGTGGCATCCGAGCCTAGGTTAATGATGTTGATGTTTTATGCACGAGTAGAACACAAGTGAGTTGTGGACGATACAAGTCATACTGCCTACCAGCATGTCATATTTTGGTTCAGCGGTATTGTTGGACGAGACGACCCGGACCAACCTTACGCGTATGCTTACGCGAGACCGGTTCCCTCGACGTGCTTTGCACAGAGATGGCTTGCGGGCGACTGCCTCTCCAACTTTAGTTGAACCTAGTATGGCTACGCCCGGTCCTTGCGAAGGTTAAAACGGAGTCTATTTGACAAACTATCGTTGTGGTTTTGATGCGTAGGTGAGATTGGTTCTTACTTAAGCCCGTAGCAGCCACGTAAAACATGCAACAACAAAGTAGAGGACGTCTAACTTGTTTTTGCAGGGCATGTTGTGATGTGATATGGTCAAGGCATGATGCTGAATTTTATTGTATGAGATGATCATGTTTTGTAACCAAGTTATCGGCAACTGGCAGGAGCCATATGGTTGTCGCTTTATTGTATGCAATGCAATCGCGATGTAATGCTTTACTTTATTACTAAACGGTAGTGATAGTCGTGGAAGCATAAGATTGGCGAGACGACAACGATGCTACGATGGAGATCAAGGTGTCGCACCGGTGACGATGGTGATCATGACGGTGCTATGGAGATGGAGATCACAAGCACAAGATAATGATGGCCATATCATATCACTTATATTGATTGCATGTGATGTTTATCTTTTTATGCATCTTATCTTGCTTTGATTGACGGTAGCATTATAAGATGATCTCTCACTAAATTATCAAGAAGTGTTCTCCCTGAGTATGCACCGTTGCAAAAGTTCTTCGTGCTGAGACACCACGTGATGATCGGGTGTGATAGGCTCTACGTTCAAATACAACGGGTGCAAAACAGTTGCGCACGCAGAATACTCAGGTTAAACTTGACGAGCCTAGCATATGCAGATATGGCCTCGGAACACGGAGACCGAAAGGTCGAGCGTGAATCATATAGTAGATATGATCAACATAATGATGTTCACCGATGAAACTACTCCATCTCACGTGATGATCGGACATGGTTTAGTTGATTTGGATCACGTGATCACTTAGAGGATTAGAGGGATGTCTATCTAAGTGGGAGTTCTTTAATAATATGATTAATTGAACTTAAAATTTATCATGAACTTAGTCCCTGATAGTATCTTGCTTGTTTATGTTGATTGTAGATATATGGCTCGTGCTGTTGTTCCGTTAAATTTTAATGCGTTCCTTGAGAAAGCAAAGTTGAAAGATGATGGTAGCAATTACACGGACTGGGTCCGTAACTTGAGGATTATCCTCATTGCTGCACAGAAGAATTACGTCCTGGAAGCACCGCTGGGTGCCAGGCCTGCTGCTGGAGCAACGCCAGATGTTATGAACGTCTGGCAGAGCAAAGCTGATGACTACTTGATAGTTCAGTGTGCCATGCTTTACGGCTTAGAATCGGGACTTCAACGACGTTTTGAACGTCATGGAGCATATGAGATGTTCCAGGAGTTGAAGTTAATATTTCAAGCAAATGCCCGGATTGAGAGATATGAAGTCTCCAATAAGTTCTATAGCTGCAAGATGGAGGAGAACAGTTCTGTCAGTGAGCATATACTCAAAATGTCTGGGTATAATAATCACTTGATTCAATTGGGAGTTAATCTTCCGGATGATTGCGTCATTGACAGAATTCTCCAATCACTGCCACCAAGCTACAAGAGCTTCGTGATGAACTATAATATGCAAGGGATGAACAAGACTATTCCCGAGCTCTTCGCAATGCTGAAAGCTGTGGAGGTAGAAATCAAGAAGGAGCATCAAGTGTTGATGGTTAACAAGACCACTAGTTTCAAGAAAAAGGGCAAAGGGAAGAAAAAGGGGAACTTCAAAAAGAACGGCAAGCAAGTTGCTGCTCAAGAGAAGAAACCCAAGTCTAGACCTAAGCCTGAAACTGAGTGCTTCTACTGCAAGCAGACTGGTCACTGGAAGCGGAACTGCCCCAAGTATTTGGCGGATAAGAAGGATGGCAAGGTGAACAAAGGTATATGTGATATACATGTTATTGATGTGTACCTTACCAATGCTCGCAGTAGCACCTGGGTATTTGATACTGGTTCTGTTGCTAATATTTGCAACTCGAAACAGGGACTACAGAATAAGCGGGCACTGGCAAAGGACGAGGTGACGATGCGCGTGGGAAACGGTTCCAAAGTCGATGTGATCGCGGTCGGCACGCTACCTCTACATCTACCTTCGGGATTAATATTAGACGTAAATAATTGTTATTTGGTGCCAGCGTTGAGCATGAACATTATATCTGGATCTTGTTTAATGCGAGACGGTTATTCATTTAAATCAGAGAATAATGGTTGTTCTATTTATATGAGTAATATCTTTTATGGTCATGCACCCTTGAAGAGTGGTCTATTCTTACTAAATCTCGATAGTAGTAATACACATATTCATAATGTTGAAACCAAAAGATACAGAGTTGATAATGAAAGTGCAACTTATTTGTGGCACTGTCGTTTAGGTCATATCGGTGTAAAACGCATGAAGAACTCCATACTAATGGACTTTTGGAACCACTTGATTATGAATCACTTGGTACTTGCGAACCGTGCCTCATGGGCAAGATGACTAAAACACCGTTCTCCGGTACTATGGAGAGAGCAACAGATTTGTTGGAAATCATACATACCGATGTATGTGGTCCGATGAATATTGAGGCTCGTGGCGGATATCGTTATTTTCTCACCTTCACAGATGATTTGAGCAGATATGGATATATCTACTTAATGAAGCATAAGTCTGAAACATTTGAAAAGTTCAAAGAATTTCAGAGTGAAGTTGAAAATCATCGTAACAAGAAAATAAAGTTTCTACGATCTGATCGTGGAGGAGAATATTTGAGTTACGAGTTTGGTGTACATTTGAAAAACTGTGGAATAGTTTCGCAACTCACGCCCCCCGGAACACCACAGCGTAATGGTGTGTCCGAACGTCGTAATCGTACTTTACTAGATATGGTGCGATCTATGATGTCTCTTACAGATTTACCGCTATCATTTTGGGGATATGCTTTAGAGACGGCCGCATTCACGTTAAATAGGGCACCATCAAAATCCGTTGAGACGACGCTTTATGAACTATGGTTTGGCAAGAAACCAAAGTTGTCGTTTCTTAAAGTTTGGGGCTGCGATGCTTATGTGAAAAAACTTCAACCTGATAAGCTCGAACCCAAATCGGAGAAATGTGTATTCATAGGATACCCAAAGGAAACTGTTGGGTACACCTTCTATCACAGATCCGAAGGCAAAACATTTGTTGCTAAGAATGGATCATTTCTAGAGAAGGAGTTTCTCTCGAAAGAAGTGAGTGGGAGGAAAGTAGAACTTGACGAGGTAACTGTACCTGCTCCCTTACTGGAAAGTAGTTCATCACAGAAAACTGTTTCAGTGACACCTACACCAGTTAGTGAGGAAGCCAATGATAATGATCATGAAACTTCAGATCAAGATACTACTGAACTTCGTAGATCAACCAGAGTAAGATCCGCACCAGAGTGGTACGGTAATCCTGTTCTGGAGGTCATGCTACTAGATCATGATGAACCTACGAACTATGAAGAAGCGATGGTGAGTCCAGATTCCGCAAAGTGGCTAGAAGCCATGAAATCTGAGATGGGATCCATGTATGAGAACAAAGTATGGACTTTGGTTGACTTGCCCGATGATCGGCAAGCGATTGAGAATAAATGGATCTTTAAGAAGAAGACTGACGCTGATGGTAATGTTACTGTCTACAAAGCTCGACTTGTCGCAAAAGGTTTTCGGCAAGTTCAAGGAATTGACTACGATGAGACCTTCTCACCCGTAGCGATGCTTAAGTCCGTCCGAATCATGTTAGCAATTGCCGCATTTTATGATTATGAAATTTGGCAAATGGATGTCAAAACTGCATTCCTGAATGGATTCCTGGAAGAAGAGTTGTATATGATGCAACCAGAAGGTTTTGTCGATCCAAAGGGAGCTAATAAAGTGTGCAAGCTCCAGCGATCCATTTATGGACTGGTGCAAGCCTCTCGGAGTTGGAATAAACGTTTTGATAGTGTGATCAAAGCATTTGGTTTTATACAGACTTTTGGAGAAGCCTGTATTTACAAGAAAGTGAGTGGGAGCTCTGTAGCATTTCTGATATTATATGTGGATGACATATTACTGATTGGAAATGATATAGAATTTCTGGATAGCATAAAGGGATACTTGAATAAAAGTTTTTCAATGAAAGACCTCGGTGAAGCTGCTTACATATTAGGCATTAAGATCTATAGAGACAGATCAAGACGCTTAATTGGACTTTCACAAAGCACATACCTTGACAAAATTTTGAAGAAATTCAAAATGGATCAAGCAAAGAAAGGGTTCTTGCCTGTGTTACAAGGTGTGAAATTGAGTAAGACTCAATGCACGACCACTGCAGAAGATAGAGAGAATATGAAAGATGTTCCCTATGCATCAGCCATAGGCTCTATCATGTATGCAATGCTGTGTACCAGACCTGATGTGTGCCTTGCTATAAGTTTAGCAGGGAGGTACCAAAGTAATCCAGGAATGGATCACTGGACAGCGGTCAAGAACATCCTGAAATACCTGAAAAGGACTAAGGATATGTTTCTCGTATATGGAAGTGACAAAGAGCTCATCGTAAAAGGTTACGTTGATGCAAGCTTTGACACTGATCCGGACGATTCTAAATCGCAAACCGGATACGTGTTTACATTAAACGGTGGAGCTGTCAGTTGGTGCAGTTCTAAACAAAGCGTCGTAGCGGGATCTACATGTGAAGCGGAATACATAGCTGCTTCGGAAGCAGCAAATGATGGAGTCTGGATGAAGGAGTTCATATCCGATCTAGGTGTCATACCTAGTGCATCGGGTCCAATGAAAATCTTTTGTGACAATACTGGTGCAATTGCCTTGGCAAAGGAATCCAGATTTCACAAAAGGACCAAACACATCAAGAGACGCTTCAACTCCATCCGGGATCTAGTCCAGGTGGGAGACATAGAGATTTGCAAGATACATACGGATCTGAATATTGCAGACCCGTTGACTAAGCCTCTTCCACGAGCAAAACATGATCAGCACCAAAGCTCCATGGGTGTTAGATTCATTACAGTGTAATCTAGATTATTGACTCTAGTGCAAGTGGGAGACTGAAGGAAATATGCCCTAGAGGCAATAATAAAGTTATTATTTATTTCCTTATAATCATGATAAATGTTTATTATTCATGCTAGAATTGTATTTTCCGGAAACATAATACATGTGTGAATACATAGACAAACAGAGTGTCACTAGTATGCCTCTACTTGAATAGCTCGTTAATCAAAGATGGTTATGTTTCCTAACCATGAACAATGAGTTGTTATTTGATTAACAAGGTCACATCATTAGTAGAATGATCTGATTGACATGACCCATTCCATTAGCTTAGCACCTGATCGTTTAGTATGTTGCTATTGCTTTCTTCATGACTTATACATGTTCCTACGACTATGAGATTATGCAACTCCCGTTTACCGGAGGAACACTTTGGGTACTACCAAACGTCACAACGTAAATGGGTGATTATAAAGGAGTACTACAGGTGTCTCCAATGGTCGATGTTGGGTTGGCGTATTTCGAGATTAGGATTTGTCACTCCGATTGTCGGAGAGGTATCTCTGGGCCCTCTCGGTAATACACATCACATAAGCCTTGCAAGCATTACAACTAATATGTTAGTTGTGAGATGATGTATTATGGAACGAGTAAAGAGACTTGCCGTTAACGAGATTGAACTAGGTATTGGATACCGACGATCGAATCTCGGGCAAGTAACATACCGATGACAAAGGGAACAACGTATGTTGTTATGCGGTCTGACCGATAAAGATCTTCGTAGAATATGTAGGAGCCAATATGGGCATCCAGGTCCCGCTATTGGTTATTGACCAGAGACGTGTCTCGGTCATGTCTACATTGTTCTCGAACCCGTAGGGTCCGCACGCTTAAGGTTACGATGACAGTTATATTATGAGTTTATGCATTTTGATGTACCGAAGGTTGTTCGGAGTCCCGGATGTGATCACGGACATGACGAGGAGTCTCGAAATGGTCGAGACGTAAAGATTGATATATTGGAAGCCTATGTTTGGACATCGGAAGTGTTCCGGGTGAAATCGGGATTTTACCGGGTTACCGGGAGGTTACCGGAACCCCCCCGGGAGCCATATGGGCCTTCATGGGCCTTAGTGGAAAGGAGAAAGGGGCAGCCCAAGGTGGCTGCGCCTCTTCCCCCTCCCCTAGTCCTATTAGGACTAGGAGAAGGTGGCCGGCCCCCCTCTCTCCCTTCCCCTCCGAGGAATCCTAGTTGGACTAGGATTGGGGGGAGGAATCCTACTCCCAGAGGGAGTAGGACTCTCCTGCGCCTCCCTCTTTGGCCGGCCAGCCTCCCCTCCTCTCCTCCTTTATATACGGAGGCAGGGGCACCTCTAAACACACAAGTTGACACAAGTTGATCCACGTGATCGATTCCTTAGCCGTGTGCGGTGCCCCCTGCCACCATATTCCTCGATAATACTGTAGCGGAGTTTAGGCGAAGCCCTGCTGCTGTAGTTCATCAAGATCGTCACCATGCCGTCGTGCTGACGAAACTCTTCCCCGACACTTTGCTGGATCGGAGTCCGGGGATCGTCATCGAGCTGAACGTGTGCTCGAACTCGGAGGTGCCGTAGTTTCGGTGCTTGATCGGTTGGATCGTGAAGACATACGACTACTTCCTCTACGTCGTGTCATTGCTTCCGCAGTCGGTCTGCGTTGGGTACGTAGACAACACTCTCCTCTCGTTGCTATGCATCACATGATCCTGTGTGCGCGTAGGAAAATTTTTGAAATTACTACGAAACCCAACAACGTGCACCGAACAACTCCGACACGGAGCAAACACGAGCATTTCATACAACATATGCATTCGGTCCACGGGTCATCGTCTCGGCGGTTATACCTTCGAAGCGTGCGTTATCGGAGGGGTTCAAGTTCGATGCGATGTAGAGGAAGTAGACGTTCTCGGGACGTTGAGGGAAGTAGTGGTACTTTTCCGAAGAGGAACTTGATGAACCCAACATCTCCAAGGCGACGGTAGCCGTACACGGCAATGGTAACTTGGAGGGTCGTCCATTACGTGGTACTTAGGTGAATCCACGAGAAACAGTAGTCGTACATGGTTCATCGAGGAACTTGACGTTTCGTCTGTAGTCGTTCGAGCGTCCGACGGTAATGGTACTCGGTCGTTTCGAAGAGGTACTTGGGGTCATTCGACATTGCCGGTCCCATCATCTCGAAGGGGTACTTGACGTCCTTAGTGATTCCGAAGACGACGGTAGAGGTACACTTGTTGTAGGGGTACTTGTCGGATCCACGGCGACGGTAGAGGTACAAACGTTCCCGCGGTACTTGACAGTCCGGTCTTGGTGTAGATGTACATGACAAACGTAGGAACACTCGGCATCTTGTTGAACCCAAGTGACGGTAAACGTTCTCGCGGACGAAATCGGGAGGCGAAGGCAAGGCAACGCGGCGACGGCCTGTGCTCACCGGTGGAGCAGCAGCAGAAGACGAAGGTGGACGGCATCGGCCTTAGCGCGGAACAAGGGGGGCGGAGCTCCTGCTCGAGCAGAGGGCTCGGGCGCGGGACTTGAGGCACTGGAGGCGATGGGACTAGGCGGGCCGGAGCAGATCCAGGAGGAGGATGTCGCGGGCGACGAAGCAGCTCGAGGAAATGGGCTCAGTGGCTAGAACGACGCACCACGGCAGAGGAAAAGGGGCGCCGGTGGCGCTGTTAGTGCAGCTCTGCTGGAGGCACAGGCGCCATGGCGGGGAGGCGACGGAGGGGCGACGGAGGAGTTTGCTGGGGTGCGGCCTCCAGGGAAGCAGCGCTGCTGCGGGTGCTGTGCGTGCGTGAATGGTGGCGGCGGTGGAGGGTTGCACGATGGTGGCGGTGCAGGCCGACATGGCAGAGGCAAGGGAAGGCGCGAGGAAGTGTGGCCATGGGGATCGGGATCCCTCTCCCTGGTGCGTGCGTGTGAGGAGGAGGGAAACGAGGAGAGAAGTGGGATCGGGCTCGGTCCTCCCTGGCGGCGCAAGGGGACAGCGAGGGGGAGAGACCAGGGGGGTCGGGAGGGGGTGTTCTGGGCTAGGGTTAGGATTAGATGGGCCGGCGCGGGAGGCCCAGTTGGGAGGAGGTCTAACAGGCCGGTGGGGATGGAGAGGCCCAGGTGGGCTGACTTCCCTCCTCTCTCTCCCTTTCTCTAAATTCTCTTTTTTCCATTTAAAAACAAAACAGAAAAAGAGAAAGAAAAGAAAGAGAAGTTAGGGATGGAATCTGGGCATGAGGATAATTTTCTTGAGGTCGCAAAAATGTGCTAGTTCCGAGAAAAATAGAAAAGGCCAAGATTGAGATATTTAAATTCAAACTCATTTGATTTAAATTCAAATGATTTGAATAGGAAGTGAGGGTTGGGAAGGTCCAAAATGTTCGGATTTTTGGTGGAGCTCCGAAATATGATGAATGAATTTATGGACAAAGTTTGAGGTCAAGATGTGTGGTAACAAAGGCCTGGGGAATTACTTGCAAGTGTGTTTTGGTGATTCCAAATTAATGGAATATTTATAATAACTCCCTAAATGGATATGTTATAAAGAGAAGTCACTCTTCCCTCGATTTAAATGGGTCGAATTTCCACACAATTTATTTAGTTGAGATGCAGAAGATTTATGAGATGATGGCATGATGACATGATGCAATGCACATGATGCAATGATGAATGCAATGAACCAAACAAATCACACGATGAAACCCGGAAACCCTGGAAGGCATCTGAAGCTCCGGTCTTGGGGCGTCACAACACTCCACCACTACGAGAGGATCTCGTCCCGAGATCTAGGATGGCACCGGAGGGAAAAAGAAGAGGAAGAGAAGAGGTAAAACTAAGTTGCTTCTTTGACAACCGAGTGAAACCACGAGCCTTGAGAGGTTGAACAAATTGAAAGAAAGAATGCAATGAGAAAGAGCGAAGTTGAAAGCACTCCGTTAGGAAAAAAGAACAAGGAAGAACAAATTCAAACAACACTCTGGTTGGAAAGATATGCAAGGCTTGATAAAATGAAAGAACTTGAGCAGAGGACACAACACTCTGGTTAAATGGATAAGCATGAAAAGAACATGATCTTTGAAAAACGAGATGATGGGTTGAAAAGAGCAACATCACAATGCCTCCGGAACGAAAGAATAGAATATAGATAATTGAAATAAAAGAATGGAGAAGCAAATGCCAACTTCTGTCACAAAAGAGTTTGAGAAGGTATCCTTAGGAGAAGGGTCGAATGGAGTAGTTGGAACACCAACAACGAAAAGAATAATCTTGATATGGTCTTATGGCATACATCTCAAATTATGAGGTGACAACCTCCACTCACGGGAAGAAGAATTGGATTGATATGAACAAGGAGACGAGAAAGCTTATTCACCGGAAGGATAAAAGAAGAACTTGGGTCATTTATAAGCACCATAAATAGCAACAATCCTTAGGGAAAGCTTTAGGTGAAACATGACACCAGATAACTCCAACGAAGAGGTTGGTGGATTTGAAATACCTCATTCTTAACAACATGTGAATCATGAAACATGAACTCAAATTATCAAGAACGACATAATACCAGCTCCAATGATACGGTTGAAAGAATTGCACTCCGGATAGCAAGATGAAGAAAACTTGAGCTCCTCAGAAAAGAATCTTGATGAACACTTTGAGAAGGAATTAATCCTTGATGAACCATCATGTAGAACCTTCATGAAGAACTCCGGTAAACAAAAGGAATGATCAATCGAAAAGAAAGGCCTTGCAATGATTAGATGAAGCTTTGCGACGAGATAAAGTGGAAACTTGGAACTCCGGAAGGAAAAACAAAGCATCTCAAACCAAGAATGTGGTATGATGAACCACTCCGGAATAAAGAATTAATCCCTTGGATGAAACAATAATAAGGATTACGTTATGCGTATCCTTCACCAATTTAGATTGATGACAAGCAACGGATTTTGCACACTACTTATTCTCGTAGAAAGGATTAAGATAGATATAGCACAAACTTGGGAAAATCTTCAACGAACCACCGGTAGAATTGAAAACAACAAATGAATTGATATGATAACAAGGTAAGAAGAATCTTGAACGAACCACCATAAGAATTGAAAAAGAACGAATAAAAGATAACGAATCACCGGGAAGAATTTGCAAATGAACGAAGATGCTCAAGAGAATCTAGATACATGAGAACGAAGGGATCACGAACTGATTAGAGATCACTTGAACGAAGCACCGATAAGATTTGGAGAACCATAGCTGAAAGCTGAGAATGAATAAATTCTGAGATGATGGGCTCCGGAGAAACAATCTGAAAGGAATCTTGAATTGCTTCGGATGGGTGAAAAGAATTCTCACGATCAAAACAATTATGAGAGGATGGCATCACTCTAGAACCATGAACCTTTGAGAGAATAGATAAGATATGGAGGAAAAACTCTTCTTCGGTCTTCAAAATCCGAGAATGACGAGGAGAAACACCACCAAGAATTGTTGAGATACTCCGGGAGAATGAAAAGCGAAGAGGTAGAGCCAACAATGAAAAGAATTTGAAAACGATCTTGGAGAAGGCATTTGACTGATGATAACTCATTCTTACGTCAAACTTCAAAAAGAATTTAGGATAGCTCCGGGAAAATAAGAAGAGTCAGGTAAGATCCTGGAAAAAGACCTGTGGGTTAGGGCCCACTCAAAATATACACCGTAGAACAATTTAAAAGAGAGAATGCATCGGTTGAATTAAATGGCTAGAATGAGATAACATCCTCAAAAGAACTTGAGCGAACTAAGAATGGAAACGGTAATCTTCTGAGACATCTTCAGTACTCCGGAACAAATGGATAGCGAGAGGTGAATAATTAAGAAGTGCACCGGCATAAGAAAGCATTTGAAGAGAGAAAAAGAACATGATCAACGCCGAAAACTTGAATTGAAACCGCCGGAGAAAAAAAGAGAACGGAGAATATTGAACTTGTAGAGCATCTTCATGAGAACCACAGGGTAAGAACATAGATAGAAAAGAATGGAGAGACTTCCCGTCAATAAAAAGATACTTGAATAAGACATCTGAGTCATTGAAGAAAAAGGGTGGGAGGGAGGGAAAACAAAGGCAACTTGGAGACGATGAAACAAACACCGTTGAGAAGAACTGATACTTGATCTTGCGGTTGTTGAAATGATCGGATCCACTTGAAGAGAAACACGCCGGTTGAAAAGGATTGACATGACACTCTCGATTATCATGAAGCATTTGTATTCACATCGGAGTATGAGAACACCGCTTAGGAAAAGGTATGGAATCAACATTTGACTTCGAAGCAACTCGAATACCACAACTCAAAACGAACAAAGGATTGGCTCGCAAAATAAGCCAAAACAAACATATGATAGAGATTTCGTCCGAAGTTTTCGTGGTGGGGCCTACACGGGCTCGATCGTACAGCACCATCATGTACAAGGCAGTGCACATGACATACGAAGCGTCCCTGAGTCGGCATAGCCAAGGACTCTTTAAGACACAACGAGACCACTGTAAGACCGACCGTGAATAGGCGGACCACTAGACGTCAAACCCCAATTTCGTATCATACATCTGTTGGAAAGAAATCCTAGGAGCTACTTGAATTCCCACCTATGAAACTCCTGAACCTTTTCGGTTATGCAATCAGGTGTTGGGGATACAGGGGAAGCATAATATCTCACCCAAACTAGCAAATTCTACATCCAGCTGTATCCATCCTTCAACACATAACCAAGAAACCTTCGGAAATCATCTACCTCAACCTTCGAAAAGCATCCGTTATACGAGTTATGGCAATACTCCCGAACTCCCACCCCAGTACTGGGTGGCGTCGAGGTTATCTCACCAGCAACTATATAAAAGAGATTTTTTATGTCGGCGAAACTAACTCAGGTATTCCAAAACTGCAACGATAAAATTGTGACGACAACACCTTGGAGCTCAACTCCCCGGGACACTGCCACAACCCCTAAATGTCAGGAGGCACCAAGAACAATGTTCTCGTCACAAAACCATCGGAATGATTCTAAGATACCCGCGTGATCCTAAATTTTTTTTAGTGGAATTTGAGAAGAGAAGAGTCAAAACTCTACGCCAGGATGCCTCACCAGAGCGACGAAGGGACTGAGGAGTAAAAAGAATTCCTAACTCTCCGATATATATAATTCCTAAATGACTCAAAACATTTTTCTAGACTCAACAACGCCAGCTATTCGATCAAGCAGGGGGGCTCCTAAGGTCGGGGAAGGCTCTGATTACCAACTTGTTACGCCCTCGATGCGGCTATATCTCCCGCGTGTCGAAGCACGACTTAGAGGCATAACCGCATTGAAAGCAATGTCGCAAGTGAGGTAATCTTCACACAACCCATGTATTACATAAGGGAAAGAGATACATAGTTGGCTGACAATCGCCACTTCACACAATACATGAATAAAGCATTACATCAATCAGATATAATCAAGGTCCGACTACGGAACCAAAATAAAAGAAGACTACCCCAAAAGCTACACAGATCCCCGATCGACCCCAACTAGGCTGCACTGCTGATCAACTAGAAAGAAACAACACAAAGGACGAGATCTTCATCGAGCTCCTCCTAAGCTTGGTTGCGTCACCTGCTCGGCAACATCGGCACCTGCAAACTGGTTTTGAAAGTATTTGTGAGTCACGGGGACTCAACAATCTCACACCCTTGCGATCAAGACTATTTAAGCGTATAGGTAGGGTAAAGATATGAGGTGGAGCTGCAGCAAGCGACTAGCATTTATGGTGGCTAACATACGCAAATGAGAGCGAGAAGAGAAGGCAAAAACACGGTCGAACAACTATGATCAAGAAGTGATCCTAGAACAACCTACGTCAAGCATAACTCCAACACCGTGTTCACTTCCCGGACTCCGCCGGAAAGAGACCATCACGGTTACACACGCGGTTGATGTATTTTAATTAAGATCAACTTCAGGTTTTCTACAACCGGACGTTAACAAATTCCCATCTGCCCATAACCGTGGGCACGGCTTTCGAAAGTTCAAATCCCTGCAGGGTGTCCCAACTTAGCCCATCACAAGCTCTCACGGTCAACGAAGGATATTCCTTCTAGCGGGAAGACCCGATCAGGCTCGGAATCCCGGTTACAAGACATTTCGACAATGGTAAAACAAGACCAGCAAAGCCGCCCGATGCGCCGACAAATCCCGATAGGAGCTGCACATATTTTGTTCTCAGGGCACACTGGATAGGTCAAGCTACGAGTAAAACCAACCCTCGAGTTGCCCCGAGGTGGCCCCGCAGGCTGCCCGTTTCGGACCAACAATCAGAGGAGCACTGGCCCGGGGGGGGGGGTTAAAATAAAGATGACCCTCGGGCTCGCGAAAACCCAAGGGAAGGTTATAGGTTGTTAGTGCAAATGGTAAAACCAAGATTGGGCCTTGCTGGAGGAGTTTTATTCAAGGCGAACTGTCAAGGGGTTCCCATTATAACCCAACCGCGTAAGGAACGCAAAATCCGGGAACATAACACCGATATGACGAAAACTAGGGTGGCAAGAGTGGAACAAAACGCCAGGCATAAGGCTGAGCCTTCCACCCTTTACCAAGTATATAGATGCATTAATTAAATAAGAGATATTGTGATATCCCAACCAAATAAACATGTTCCAGCAAGGAACAACATCTCCATGTTTCAACAAGGAACAAACTTCAATCTTCACCTGCAACTAACAATGCTATAAGAGGGGCTGAGCAAAGCAGTAACGTAGCCAAACAACGGTTTGCTAGGAGAAGGTGGGTTAGAGGCTTGGTTCAACAATATAGGAGGCATGATAAGCAAGTGGTAGGTATCGCAGCTTAGGCATAGCAAAAGAGCGAGCAACTAGCAAGCAAAGATAGAAGTGATTTCGAGGGTATGGTCATCTTGCCTGAAATCCCGCAAGGAAGAAGAACGAGTCCATGAAGAAAACAAACGGACGAAGTCGAACGAATCCTCACAAACGCGACGTTATCGAAACTAACCCGAAGAAGCAACACCGGAAAGAAGCAAACAACATAGTGAACAACCAACACATAACATGGAATGATGCGCAAACAATTATGATGCATGTCCGGTTTAAATATGCATGACATGGCAAAGTGCACAAACAACCCTACAAATTAAGTGGAGCTCAATATGCAACTCCGTTGCATATTGACGAAACACCACATTCAAGTTATTTAGTTCGATCTCGTTTATGTACCCAACAATATTAAATGTTGTTAAGCATGTCAAGAGGTGAAACATAAATGGATTATCTATCTAAACAATTTAAATGGGGCCGGATATAGAAAACATCAAATCCGGTAAATCCCCAAATGCATTAGTAAATTAACGCAAACAACAATTTAAACCATCTTAATGTTGTTAACATGATGCGGATGACATGATCAAGTTTATGCAATTTTATTAAAAGTTGACAAGAGCAATATGAAGCATTTGTCACCGTGGTGGAAAGGAAAGGGGTGCCACGGCGACGAATCCGAAAATGATGCCACGGCAACATATCGGTTATCCGGTAGCCCACGGGAATACTAGTGCAAAAGAAAGTGACGGGAGCGTGTCATGCAAGGATGGTGGGGTGCTCCCGATTATGGGGTTCCCACATGTCGGTGGCAAGGCAAAAGAGGGGCAACGTGCACCGAACAACTCCGACACGGAGCAAACACGAGCATTTCATACAACATATGCATTCGGTCCACGGGTCATTGTCTCGGCGGTTATACCTTCGAAGCGTGCGTTATCGGAGGGGTTCAAGTTCGATGCGGTGTAGAGGAAGTAGACGTTCTCGGGACGTTGAGGGAAGTAGTGGTACTTTTCCGAAGAGGAACTTGATGAACCCAACATCTCTCCAAGGCGACGGTAGCCGTACACGGCAACGGTAACTTGGAGGGTCGTCCATTACGTGGTACTTAGGTGAATCCACGAGAAACAGTAGTCGTACATGGTTCATCGAGGAACTTGACGTTTCGTCTGTAGTCGTTCGAGCGTCCGACGGTAATGGTACTCGGTCGTTTCGAAGAGGTACTTGGGGTCATTCGACATTGCCGGTCCCGTCATCTCGAAGGGGTACTTGACGTCCTTAGCAATTCCGAAGACGACGGTAGAGATACACTTGTTGTAGGGGTACTTGTTGGATCCACGGCAACAGTAAAGGTACAAACGTTCCCGCGGTACTTGACGATCCGGTCTTGGTGTAGATGTACATGGCAAACATAGAAATACTCGGCATCTTGTCGAACCCAAGTGACGGTAAACGTTCTCGCGGACGAAACCGGGAGGCGAAGGCAAGGCAACGCGGCGGCGGCCTGTGCTCACCGGTGAAGCAGCAGCAGAAGATGAAGGTGGACGACATCGGCCTTGGCGCGGAACGAGGGGGGCGGAGCTCCTGCTCGAGCAGAGGGCTCGGGCGCGGGACTTGAGGCACTGGAGGCGATGGGACTAGGCGGGCCGGAGCAGAGCCAGGAGGAGGAGGTCGCGGGCGACGAAGCAGCTTGAGGAAATGGGCTCACTGGCCCGAACGGCGCACCACGATAGAGGAAAAGGGGTCGTCGGTGGCGCTGTTAGTGCAGCTCTGCTGGAGGCGCGGGCGCCATGGAGGGGAGGCGACAGAGGGGCGACGGAGGAGTTTGCTGGGGCGCGGCCTCCAGGGAAGCAGCGCCGCTGCGGGTGCTGTGCGTGCGTGAATGGTGGCGGCGGTGGAGGGTTGCACGATGGTGGCGGTGCAGGCCGACATGGCAGAGGCAAGGGAAGGCGCGAGGAGGCGTGGCCATGGGGATCGGGATCCCTCTCCCTGGTGCGTGCGTGTGAGGAGGAGGGAAACGAGGAGAGAAGTGGGATCGGGCTCGGTCCTCCCTGGCGGCGCAAGGGGAAAGCGAGGGGGAGAGACCAGGGGGTCGGGAGGGGGTGTTCTGGGCTAGGGTTAGGATTAGATGGGCCGGCGCGGGAGGCCCAGTTGGGAGGAGGTCTAACAGGCCGGTGGGGATGGAGAGGCCCAGGTGGGCTGACTTCCCTCCTCTCTCTCCCTTTCTCTAAATTCTCTTTTTTCCATTTAAAAAGAAAACACAAAAAGAGAAAGAAAAGAAAGAGAAGTTAGGGATGGAATCTGGGCATGAGGATAATTTTCTTGAGGTCGCAAAAATGTGCTAGTTCCAAGAAAAATAGAAAAGGCCAAGATTGAGATATTTAAATTCAAACTTATTTGATTTAAATTCAAATGATTTGAATAGGAAGTGAGGGTTGGGATGGTCCAAAATGTTCGGATTTTTGGTGGAGCTCCGAAATATGATGAATGAATTTATGGACAAAGTTTGAGGTCAAGATGTGTGGTAACAAAGGCCTGGGGAATTACTTGCAAGTGTGTTTTGGTGATTCCAAATTAATGGAATATTTATAATAACTCCCTAAATATTAGGAGGATATGTTATAAAGAGAAGTCACTCTTCCCTCGATTTAAATGGATCGAAGATCCACACAATTTATTTAGTTGAGATGCAGAAGATTTATGAGGTGATGGCATGATGACATGATGTAATGCACGTGATGCAATGATGAATGCAATGAACCAAACTAATCACACGACGAAACCCGGAAACCCTGGAAGGCATCTGAAACTCCGGTCTTGGGGCGTCACACCAGGGGTGTGTTAACATCCAGAAACACCCTTGCCCGCAAAGTACTTGCAGGATTTATCTTCCCCTCATTGACAATGACATTAAACGGCGGCTCCCCAGTCTTCGTTGCGACTCTCTCTGCAAGCTCCTTCCGCCTAGTGAGTCCATCCGGTAGTCCTTTTACTCGAGCCCATACCAGATATTTATTCAACCTGTACTTCGTAACATCTGAAAAGCCGTCATACTCCTGCAACACCACTGGAGCCTTTCTGAACAACCATGGCCCGCCTTCCATGATCTTCTTCCAATCTCCTAAGCAATGGCACTGAACCAAAAAAGATTTGGTCCTTTGATGTTGAAAGTGACACCTTGAGCCGCCATCCACGCGTTCCTCATCTGAGACAGGAGAGCCGCATGGCTGAATGGCTTTGTTGTGTGGACTCGAAAAAGAGCCAGCCAATGTACATCTTTCACCAGATCCTCAACCTCCTCCGAGAAATCAAGGTCTTGTTCCTCCTCTCCATGGAGCCGCATACCAGCGAATTGATCTTCCAACTCAGGTTGCGGTCCCCAATACTCGCCAAAAGCATCTTCATCCTGATCCGATCTGCCTCCTCCCTCCAAGACACCACCCGGCCTGCTCCTGTCCTCCATCCTCCCGCCCTTAACTGCACTTTCCGCCTCACCCCCGATCGCCTTGTCATCTCTTCCAGATCCCATCTCACCCCCCTGATCGCCACCTAACCCTAGCCCCGTCTCTTCCATCCCCCCCGCCTCCTTCAGCTTCAGATCGGCCATGCAGATCGCCCCGCACAGCCTCACGTGGTAGTCCTCGTTAGTCCGATCGAGACGAGCGGACACCGACGAGGTTTGTCGTGGACTCTGGCTTGAACACC
>NC_041382.1:182668446-182685027 GCF_002162155.2 Triticum dicoccoides | reverse complement strand
ATTCGTCCCTGTAAGCTAAGTTACTAGAACTACCTCTCTCTTTATTAACTCATTGCCACATAGACAAATTTGTTGAGTTGGACTTAAAGTTACTGCTGAAGTTATTTCCATTATGGCTAGTCTTAGCGTCAATTTACAGTAAAATCCCTGTATGCTAGGCTAACACATGTGCCGGTTTGGACATAGCTAGGGGCTATGGAAAGCTAGCTTGTCTATAAAAATCAAAATCTTTTTGTGGCAAATATTTTGTAACCGTCTACCCACGTCGTTCAACATGGCAAAGTGGTAAGGGTCCTATGATAGTTTGTATTCTGTGTGCGGTGCGGAGGAAGACGTGGACCATGTTTTCTTCTGCTGCCATCTTGCTCACTCCGCGTGGAGTGTGGTGTGCGAGGTTACGGGACAATAATGGAACCCGACTGCGGCTGACCTGCTTAACATCATCCATGCCCGGATCATGTGACACTGCGTAGGGGTATTGCTTTGGACACTTTGGACGATTAGGGAGAAAATCACCGTCAAAGTGATCTTCCCCTCGCGCCCAGCTGATTGCCTTTTTAAATGCCATGTTTACTTGCAGCAATGGACTTCGTTGGCGAAACGGCACGACGCTGAAGTTATGCTGACGAGATGGACAAGATATGAACATCCAAAGTATTGCACGTCATTCTCATATGGGAAAGGTGTGACAGCTCCCGGGTGCAGGGGCACCCTCATGAACAGTAACTTCAAACAGTATGAAAAAAAAATCAAAAAAATCTGAAATTTTGGGGGATCAAATATGATAAAACTTTTGATGTTCTTGCAAATTTTCAGCCAGAAATAACACTCGAGGAGCCCTCACCAAAAAAACAAAACTACTGCTCAAAACTACACATAACTTTGAACACTGATTTTGTTTTTTTTTGTGAGGGCTCCACGAATGTTTTTTGATGCTAAAACTTTGCATGAACGTTGAATGTTTGATCATATTTGATCCCCCAAAGTTTCAGATTTTTTTGATTTGTTTTTCATATTGTTTTGCATTTACTGTTCATGAGGGTGCCCCTGCACCCGGGAGCTGAAAGTCCAGTCTCTTCTCATATGAAGGCCTAGTCCCTAACTACTTTTTGCTGTTGAGCCTGCGTGCTCTTCCTGTTTGGCCTCGGCCATGTTTTTTGTCACTCTTCCCGTGCTATAATATAAAGAGCGTTTTTAACAATAGTGTAGTGTTAAAAGCGCTTTTATATAATTGGAGGAGGGAGTATCAATTATGCCCTCTGTTGAGCTTGTCCGTGTAATTCCTACCTGAGCACTGCTATACAGATCAATTCTGTTCCTACCTTAAACCTCTGCTATGCCTGTTTGTGGGCATTATTAATTTTCGTTTAAAAAAAGGTTAGGGGCAACACCTGGGGGCACAAGAGCCAACTACCCACTCTACGTTTTCTTTTTAAAACAAGGCAAAAAACTTGCTATTTGCATTCATTAAGAAGAAGGTTTAGACATCTTGTGTTGTGTGTATACGAACGTTACACGAACGTCTGAACATGTACTATTGAAGAGAAAAAGGGACAGCTTTAAATCTCAGATTCCAGGCATCTCAACGCCAAATATTTGGATGCCGATGGTGCGTAATTCTTGGGTAGACAGTGATTCGTGCGGTACAAGCACCCTGGTCGACTGTATTAATTGGGCCAGCTCGCAACTGTGCGAAGCAATATACTCCGTGTTTAGCAACGCGCAAAACGAGGTAATATAAAGGGCGTTCCCGTTCGTGTGTTCCGTTTGGAGGAAGCGTGGAAGTTTTCCAGGCGCGAAGATATACCTACGATGTGTAATCATATGATTTCTTGTCTTGTGGTATCGGTTAATGGAGATCACTATCGAGATTATTAAGGGTACATGATCCATGGATAGCAATGTGTCGGGATTTTGTGCTTCTCGGTCCTGCATGATTAGATCAAGGCTAATAGGAGAACGGGGCGTCACTCCGTTGGCTTGACGCATGAGTTAGCATCCAGCCCACATGGATCATCCTGGTTGGTCTTATTTTTTTAATCAAGGCTAATAGTCGACAACTACAGAGTGAGCTTTTGGAGCCGAGGTGCATGGAAGCATTTTATTTTGAACATCTTAAAAATCACAGTCTATTTAAGAAAAATTGTATATGTTCATATGGATCCGTATTATGCATGTAAAGTTTGATGATAAAATAACTAAATATGTGAGCTATACAAAAATGACAACATGGTGATTTCTGAATAGTGAATAGTACATGCACTCTTTATTGTTTCAAAATCACTTTTTTGTCTTTTTTATGTAGCTCACATGGTTGTTTATTTTATCGGCCAAATTTGCATGTGTGTAGTGAACACCCATATTACATGTAGAAATTTGTTTGGGAATATTTTGACACTTCGAAATGCCATTTTGGCACTATTCAAAGTATATTGCACAATGAAACATGTGCACCAAAGTGGGTTTTTACGGCAGCTGGTCATATAAAATTGTTACGATCGACATCAAGAGCCGACATTATTAATTACCCATATAGTAGGGTTAGCTATAAGGTTGGCTATAACAATAGTCCCTTTTCTATTTTTCTTTTTTTTCTTCTCAGTTATTGCTTTTACTTAAGAACACACCGAGAGGGCCCTAAAAATATATCTGCATCGTCGGAGGAGCAATTCATTCTTGAGCTATTTAGTCCCTTCTCAGACTTTCTTATCAACCTGTAAGTTGTCGTTATGATCACCGTGTTACTGGTGATGTTAGAGCAACCCCAAAGTCTACTGTATGGTAAGAAGTGACTATGATACTCTCATGGTCTAACGAACTAAACCACATGTTAACACTTCGTGTTTAACAATTGATTTCAGACGATATTATCTCAAAGTATAACAAACAAGTTTGGGTCGATTCAATATAACCGTTCTTCTAACATCATACTCTCAATGATGTTTTAGGACTATCGTTACGCTTAACGATATCCTAAGATCCAAAAAAATGATCACCAACGACACTTGAGCTAATCTTAAAGACAAGACCGGGAACCTAATCTGTTTATCATTTCACACGTGCATATGAGTTTTCCATTGAATCACATATTTCAGGATCTAGCAATTATAGCATAGAATATAAATTTTAATTATGAAAACAAAAATATAATAATACAATATTATTACCTTTTGGGCATATTTTCAACAAGGGGGCCCACCAAGTGCGCTCGATGTGGCTCACCTCAGCCTGGCTCACTGGAAACTGCTGATTTGAGCGTTCCCTGCAGGCCTGGCTGGGAGGTGCTTTAGTGTTCGTGCGATGCGGGCCAAATAGTGAACGCAGGCAACCAACAGCCATTTTCGTCCCGTGCCAGCTTGGTTGGCCTCTATGCGGGCTACCAAACACGCGCCCTAGATTAGCATGAAGAGCAAGAAATGTAAAAAGATACCTCTAACTCTCATCTAGCAATTAATTTTACAAAGAGGTGTTAGTGATGAGATACTATGACCAAGGGAGGCCATCATCGCCAACCTTCTCAATTATCGCCTGGGAACCTTTCTGATATCCTACTTTGGTCTTCCCAACAGCATTTGGAAGATTCCGATGCGGGATCTGAACCCGGTAATAGACCAGGCTCAACATCAAGATGATCCATGGTAGGGTTGTCTCACATCCAAGGCGGATAAGTTGGTGGTCATCAATTCCTTCATAGCCAGCATCCCCATGTTTGTTATGGGATTCTATCTATTTCCAAAAGGATCTCATGCGACCATTGTTAAATTCTAATGGAGATTTTTTTGGCAAGGGGAGGTAGACGAGGAGATATACCATATGGTCAAATGTGCGAACATGTATGCCGAAAGACCAGACGGTCTAGGCATCATTTCAACTAGATGTATGAATCCTTTCTTTATGACCAAACAAATTTGGGGGATTTTTTTCTGAGGAGGGCAGGCTTTGGCTTGGTCTTATCAAGGTGACATGTCTCCATGGGCATTCCTTCGTCACCTTCCCTCTGGGTCAAGTATTAATAGTTATGGTAGGCTATCTAGGCCCTCAAGTTGTGCTTCCGCCTTTGGGGTGTCCATTAAGGCTGGCTCTAGAATGGCCACATTATTTTGGCTTGACTGGTGGTTGGGTAATCAGCCGCTTCAGGACCATTTGCTGGCTTTGTTTGCTATATCTAACCAACCCGGGATGTCGGTTGCGGAGGTCATAGGAATTTGGCGGGAACCTCTCATTCCGCCACTCTTTCGGGCCACCTGAGTTAGAGAAAGGGAGTCTTTGGTTGCCGAGTTGGTGGGGGTGACCTTGTGTGATGGCCAGGGCACAACTCATGGGCTCTTGAGCCATCCGAAAGTTCTCCACAAAATCTGTATGAGATAGATTGTTGCGGGTTATGGTTCGTAGGAGATCATGGAGCTATGGAAGGTGTGCCTTCCCCGCACATCAAGATCTTCCTTTGGCAGCTGGTCAGGGGGCAACTACCGGCAGGTGACCAGGTCCTCAAGGGCAATGGCCATGGAGATGGTTGTTGCCCTCCAGGATATCAATCATATTTTTCCAACACTTCGGTTTGGTTCTTGTGGAGTTTTGTGATGGGAGCTTGGGGGCCATGGGTGCCACCTAATTGGAATCTTCAAAATGATCTTGGTTTGCTCAGGCCAGGGTCATAGGCTCCAATGGTTCAGATTTGGGACCTTGCATTGGACACTTTGGTGCATTAAAACAAGGGAATTTTACATTTGCGTTCTTAAATCAAACCCACTATTCAAATTTACCACTAATTTTGAAGTGTGCTCAAATTTACCCCTCTACCGTTAGATGCCCTTATAAAAATGCCATTTATTGCCGTTTCCATCCGATCAAAGGGCTTTGACCGTCTATGGCAATTTTTTGGAGGGTTTTACCCCCCTCTGCATGTGACACTAACATGAGGGCCCCATTATCCCTAAAAAAATTTAAAAAATTCTCTCACTCTCACATTTACTATAACTTACATGTGGGGCCCCACCCTAAAAATAGAAGGAATAAAACTTTCACACACTTACACGTGGACCCTGACCAAAAATAAAACTTGAAACAATTAAAAGAATTGTTAAGCCTCGGGATCCACATGTGAGTGGCACAATTAACAGTTTTTATTAGCAATGGCACAATTAACAGTTGGTCAGCCTAACTAGGCATTTATTTAGCCTAACAGCTTGTTAATCACAGAAGCCCACATGGTCGAACGTCGGCGCCTGTGCGCGAAGTACGCCGACGACGTACGATAAGATGGCCAAGTGGTCATGGGGCCATGAGAGGAGTCTTCAAAGGATGCTAGCGCGAAGTTGCACTGGCCTGGGGTGGTCGGGTACAGCGAGGAGGCACCGAAGTGTCAGCTCGGACCTCCGCGGCGGCCGCGAGAGTGAGGCATCATGGGGAGGGGGCTGGACGAAGAGAAGCTCATCAGAGACGTGTCTGGGAGATCCGAGACACCATATGGATCTATGTGACTGTCAGGGAGCATCGGGGATCATCATATGGCAGCGAATCTGGCAACGGCGAGCGGCGACCTGCCACAGACACGATGGACTGTGGTGTCACGAGTGGTGCTCCCCCAGCCAGATTATTTTGGTAGAAAGGAAGAGAGCAACACGAAGGGGTTTCAGGACATGGAGGATAGGAGAAGGGACGAGGTTAGCCGCTTGAGCATAGGACGACGATTATGGCAGGGAGGTCAGTTCGGCCATGGAGGCGAGGGTAGAGGAGAGAGAGAGAGAGAGAAAGTGGAGAGGCGAGGGGAAGAGACAGGAGTGGGTAAGCTGCCGACGAGCACAACCGCTCACGGCCGGGCATGCCTAAATGTGTGTCCCCTCGCCCACATGTATGATAACCCACAAGTATAGGGGATCGTTTGTAACCATTTTCGATAAATAAGAGTGTCGAACCCATCGAGGAGCTAAAGGTAGAACAAATATTCCCTCAAGTTCTATTGACCACCGATACAACTCTACGCAAGCTTAAGGTTTGCTTTACCTAGAACAGGAATAGAACTAGAAGTACTTTATTGGTGTGGTAGGATAGGTTTGCAAGATAATAAAGAACGTGAAAAATAAAAGTTAGGTGTTGTTCTAACTAAAGTACAATTAAATTAATATAGCAAGTGTAGATTAGTAGTGGTAGGTTTTGTGGAGGGTTCCCTTAGCAATTGACTACGTTACTAGACTGGTAGCAAGTTTTTATGTGGGAGAGGCCACTGCTAGCATGTCATCCCTTACTTGGAACTCTATACACATATGATTGGAACTACTAGCAAGCATCCGCAACTACTAACGTTCAATAAGGTAAAAACCCAACCATAGCATTAAGATATATATTGGTCCCTTTTCAATCCCGTATGCATCAATTTCTATGGTAGGAAGAAGCTTCTGTCACCCTTACCCTCCAATGCATAGTCCTATGAACATACAACTAACCTTATGGTGTGATCCACACACACGCTCATATGATGGGCACCAATGGACAACAACATAATCACAAGCAAATTAAACCAATCATAGCAATTCACCAATTACCGGGGTAGGACAACAAAAATCTACTCAAGCATCATAGGATGGCAACATATCATTGGATAATAATATGAAGCATAAAGCACCATGTTCAAGTAGAGGGAATGACGGGTTGCGGGAGAGTGGACCGCTGAATATAGATGGCGGAAGGTGATGAAGATGTTGGTGAAGATGACAGAGTTGTTGGAGTAGATCGTCGTCACACGATGATTGCCCCAGCGGCTGATACGTCTCCAACATATCTATAATTTTTGATTGTTCCATGCTATTATATTATCAATCTTGGATGTTTTATAATCATTTTATAGTTATTTTATATCATGTTTTGGTACTAACCTATTGACATAGTGCCAAGTACCAGTTGCTGTTTTTTTGCATGTTTTTTACATCATAGAAAATCAATACCAAACGGAGTCCAAATGGAACGAAAGACCAGAAGACACCTAATGGTCCAAGGCTGTGTCTGGGGGTGCTCCGAGGAGAGCACGACCCACCAGGGTGTGCCAAGAGGCCCAGGCGCGCCCTGGTGGGTTGTGCCCACCTCGGGTGCCCCCGAACCGCCTCTTTGCTCTATAAATACCTCAATATTCCAAAAACCCTAGGGGAGGCAACGAAAATCAATTCTAGCCACCACAGAGTCCAGAATCACCAAATCCAATCTAGACACCATCACGGAGGGGTTCACCACTTCCATTGGTGCCTCTCCGATGATGCATGAGTAGTTCTTTGTAGACCTTCGGGTCCGTAGTTAGTAGCTAGATGGCTTCCTCTCTCTCGTTTGATTCTCAACACAATGGTCTCTTGGAGATCCATATGATGTAACTCCTTTTGCGGTGTGTTTGTTAGGATCGGATGAACTTTGAGTTTATGATCAGATCTATCTTTTTGTATCCATGAAAGTTATTTGAGTTTATTTGATATCTTATATGCATGATTGCTTATAGCCTTGTATTTCTTCTTTGATATTTGGGTTTTGTTTGGCCAACTTGATCTATTTATCTTGCAATGAGAAGAGGTGCTTTGTAGTGGGTTCAATCTTACGGTGCTTGATCCCAGTGATAGAAGGGGAACCGACACGTATGTATCGTTGCTACTAAGGATAAAACGATGGGGTCTATCTCTACATAGATAGGTCTTGTCTACATCATGTCATTGTTCTTATCGCATTACTCCGTTTCTCCATGAACTTAATACACTAGATGCATGCTGGATAACGGTCGATGTGTGGAGTAATAGTAGTAGATGCAGACATGAGTCAGTCTACTAATCTTGGACGTGATGCCTATATAATGATCATTGCCTAGATATCGTCATGAGTATTTGAAGTTCTATCAATTGCCCAACAGTAATTTGTTTACCCACCATTTGCTATTTTTCTCGAGGGAAGCCACTAGTGAAACCTACGGCCCCGGGGTCTCTTTCTCATATTATTTGCCTTCGCGATCTATTTTATTTGCCTTTTATTTTCAGATCTACTAAACCAAAAATACAAAAAAATACCTTGCTGCAATTTACTTTATCTGGCGTTTGATCTATCAAAATTTACAACTCTCTCACTTCCGTTTGCCAATTTCTGGCACCGTTACCCGAAAGGGATTGACAACCTCCTTTACACGTCGGGTTGCGAGTATTTGTTATTTGTGTGCATGTGCCGTTTACGTTGTGTCGCTTGGTTCTCCTACTGGTTCGATAACCCTGGTTTCATATCTGAGGGAAATATCTACCGCCGCTGTGCTACATCATCCCTTCCTCTTTGGGGAAATACCGACGTAGCTTCAAGCGACATCAAAAGGAATTTCTGGCGCCGTTGCCGGGGAGGATCTTCAACGTATACCAGGTTCCTAATAACAAATATCATCTCCTCGCAGTTTACATTATTTTCCATTTGCCTCTCGTTTTCCTCTCCCCCACTTCACAAAAATTTGCCGTTTTATTCGCCCCTCTTTTCCGTTCGCCGTTTTCTCGTCAAATCTATCCTTTGCTTGCAACCATGAGTGATTTTGGTATGGCACCAACAGATGATGGCCTAACTCCTAAGATTGGACGTACGGGCAATCTGGATGCTAAAACTTTTATCTTGGGGCAAGGGAATGTTATGGGAAAGGAACATATCGAAGAATTTTTAATTGTGTGGGAAATTGAAGTCTTGATGATGCTCCTATACTTAGAACTACTAGATCTTATGCGGATGCTATTTCAGCACTAGTTCTGAAACTCGAAAGTAAATTTGTCCGTACTCATCCTACTTTGCAAAGATTGTTTTTGAGATTCCTGTTATAAAGAATCCAAAAGCTAAAAAGTTAGCCACTCTCGTTCTTATGAATGAATTTGACTACATAATATACGGGAAGCTAGGGAAATCTTTGATTTTTATGGTATGAATCGTGAAAAGCCCGTGATAGATGAAATTCTTTACAATAGTGATTATGCGTTAAGACATTTGCTTGGGGATAATAAAATCTTTGATGAGAATCTTAAAAAGGAAGTCCCAATTCTAGATGTAATTCAACACATTTTTAATAATGTTAATCAACATTGTTCTTGGATTGTTGCCGGAAATCAACGTGGTTATGACAATGGGCAACTTAATAATGCTAAGGTTTCTATGGATAATATGTTTTATGTTGTTTTTACAAAACCCCATGATGAAAATACCTCTAAGGGAATTAAGAAGAAAGATGAAAAAACTTAGATCCTTGCTTTTTGCCTAACTAAGTGCATAAAACTATAGCGCTTGTTGGGAGGCAACCCAACGAATAAAATTTATTTTTGCATTTTCTTCCTGTTTTTGAGTGTTTGCACAATTATGCTACTATTATGATTGTGTTTTGATGTTTTAATAAGTGTTTGTGCCAAGTAAAGCCTTTAGGATCATCTTGGGTGATAGTTATTTGATCTTGCTGAAAAAACAGAAAATTTTACGCTCGCGAAAATAATTATATTTTTTAACCAGGGAGCGATAAAATACCCATTCCTTTTGCAGTAGAATAATATACAAATTTCTCAGGCCGTCCTATTTTTTTAGAGTTTTTGGAGTTATAGAAGTATTTGAAATACCCAGATTGCTACAGATTGTTTTGTTTTTGACAGATTCTGTTTTCTTTGCGTTGTGTGCTTGTTTTGATGGCTCTATGGTTTTCTTTGATGAGTTTTTGCCATAGAAAAGTTGGAATACAGTAGATATACCGCAAGAACAAAATATGAATTGGTTTACTACAACACTTATAGTAGTGATTTGTTTTCTTATACTAACGGATCTCACGAAAACTTTTGTTGAGTTTTGTGTGATTGAAGTTTTCAACTTTTGGGTTAGCTTACGATGGATGAAGGAATAAGGAGTAAGAAGAGCCTAATATTGGGGATGCCCTGACATCCCAAGCTATTATCCAAAATAGAGCAAGAAACTAAGCTTGGGGATGCCCCGAGTGGCATCCCCTCTTTCTTATAATGACCAACGGTATTTTACTCAAAGCTATATTTTTATTCGTCGCATACTATGTGTTTTGCTTGGAGCGTCTTGTATGATATGAGTCTTTCCTTGTTTTATTTTGTGTTTTAAGTCTTGATTCCTTGCTGTACACACCTATTTGAGAATGCCAAGATTATGTCATGACTTGTTAGAATTGCTCTCTATGCTTCACTTAAATTTTTGTGAGCTATGGACTTGCTCCAGTGCTTCACTTATATCTTTTTAGCACGGTGTGCTTTAGTATTTTTCAAGAAATGCTCTCTTTCTTCACTTAGATTTATTTGAGAGTTAGTAAATTTTCAAGAAATTCTCTCTTGCTTCACTTAAATTAATTTGACAAAAAAAATTATGCTCATGATCTTCACTTATATTTGTTTGAGCTTATCAAAAGCAACATATGAAAATTAGTCCCAAAGTGATAGATATCCAAGAAGGATATAATAAAAACTTTCATGAAGATCATTGGACAAAATAAACTTGATTCTTAGTAGTAGTTTTGAGATATGATGATGTGATATGTGAGTTATGTTGATGAGTAATTATGCTTTAGTAAGAATATTGGTGTTAAGGTTTGTGATTCTGTATGCAAGCACGAAAGTCAATAATTATGCAATGAAATTATATCCTACTTGTGGTGCATTATTCGGTGTTAATATGCTCAATGCTCGCTTATGATATTATTCGTTTCTTGGTTGGTCACTTCCCAATCTTTTGCTAGCCTTCATTTTGCACTAAATATGATCACTACTTGTGCATCCAAAAACCTTTAAACCAGTTTTGCCACATGAGTCCACTATACCTACCTATATGCAGTATTATTTTGCCCTTCTAAGCAAATTTGTATGTGTCATCTCTAATTTTCAAAATAAACTTCTCTTTTGTGTGTTCGTTTCACTCGCGGAGCGGTGAGGGGTGGCTAATATTTTTCATGCTAGATGTGTTATTCTCACGATGTGTGTTTATTCACTTGTCATTGCACGAGAGTTAGGCAAAGATATTAGGGATGCCCAGTCCCGAAATGAAAAATGAATTTACTTTATGTTGTCAAATAATAAATTCCTTGGAAAGTGTTGGTATGGAAGGCACCCGTGGATATGGTTAGCCATGGAAAGTGAAAGTATGGTGGAAAAAGGAATAAACTTTATTTTTTGTTTGGGAACCGATATATCTAGCATGAAAAGTGTTGGGAATTCTAAGTCGTTTTCATTGGTGGGAAGGACACACCTCCCAAAATGTTTTATCTCTAAGTTCTTCGCTTTGAGCTCTGGCACCTCTACAAATCCCTACTTCCCTCCGCGAAGGGCCTTTCTTTTACTTTATGTAATTTTTATTTTTGAATTTGAGTCTCCATCTTCTCTTACAAAAGCACCAACTAGGAGGCACTATGATCGTACTTGAGCATTGGGTGTAGTTAATATGCGAGTGTGTTTCATGAATGGATCAATGATTGAGCATGATGGGCTAGGGATAGCTTATTTTAGCGTTGATATTTTGAAAGACATAGTTGCTTGTTGATATGCTTGAGTATTTAAGTTATCATGTCAAAACTAGACTATTGCTTTGAACAATATAAAAGTCCAAATGTCCATGCTATAAAGAAAAGAAATATGACATGACATGATAGGCAGCATTCCACATAAAAAATATATGTTTTTATCACTTACCTACTCGAGGACGGGTAGGAGTTAAGCTTCTCGATGCTGATACGTCTCCAACATATCTATAATATTTTATCGTTCCATGCTATTATATTATCAATCTTGGATGTTTTATAATCATTTTATAGTCATTTTATATCATTTTTTGGTACTAACCTATTGACATAGTGCCAAGTGCTAGTTGCTATTTTTTGCATGTTTTTTACATCGCAGAAAATCAATACAAAACGGAGTCCAAATGTAACGAAACCTTATGGAGATTTTTTTGGACCAGAAGACACCTAATGGACCAAGGCTGCGCCTGGGGGGGTGCTCCGAGGAGAGCACAACCCACCAGGGTGCGCCAGGAGGCCCAAGCGTGCCCTGGTAGGTTGTGCCCACCTCGGGTGCCCCCCGGACGGCCTCTTTGCTCTATAAATACCCCAATATTCCAGAAACCCTAGGGGAGTTGACAAAAATCAATTCCAGCTGCCGCAGAGTCCAGAACCACCAGATCCAATCTAGACACCATCACGAAGGGGTTCACCACTTCCATTGGTGCCTCTCCGATGATGCGTGAGTAGTTCTTTGTAGACCTTCAGGTCCGTAGTTAGTAGCTAGATGGCTTCCTCTCTCTCGTTTGATTCTCAATACAATGATCTCTTGGAGATCCATATGATGTAACTCTTTTTGCGGTGTGTTTGTTGGGATCGGATGAACTTTGAGTTTATGATCAGATCTATCTTTTTATATCCATGAAAGTTATTTGAGTTTCTTTGATCTCTTATATGCATGATTGCTTATAGCCTCGTATTTCTTCTCCGATATTTGGGTTTTGTTTGGCCAACTTGATCTATTTATCTTGCAATGGGAAGAGGTGCTTTGTAGTGGGTTCGATCTACGGTGCTTGATCCCAGTGATAGAAGGGGAACCGACACATATGTATCGTTTCTACTAAGGATAAAATGATGGGGGTCTATCTCTACATCGATAGATCTTGTCTACATCATGTCGTCATTCTTATTGCATTACTCCATTTCTCCATGAATTTAGTACACTAGATGCATGCTGGATAGTGGTCGATGTGTGGAGTAATAATAGTAGATGCAGGTAGGAGTCGACCTACTAATCTTGCATGTGATGCCTATAATGATCATTGCCTGGATATCGTCATGAGTATTTGAAGTTCGATCAATTGCCCAACAGTAATTTGTTTACCCACCATTTGCTATTTTTCTTGAGAGAAGCCACTAGTGAAGCCTACGACCCCGGGTCTCTTTCTCATATTATTTGCCTTCGCGATCTATTTTATTTGCCTTTTATTTTTAGATCTACTAAACCAAAAATACAAAAATACCTTGCTGCAATTTATTTTATCTGGCGTTCAATCTATCAAAATTTACAACTCTCTCACTTCTGTTTGCCAATTTCTAGCACCGTTACCCGAAAGGGATTGACAACCCCTTTTACACGTTGGGTTGCGAGTATTTGTTATTTGTGTGCATGTGCCGTTTACGTTGTGTTGCTTGGTTCTCCTATTGGTTCGACAACCTTGGTTTCATATCTGAGGGAAATACCTACCGCTGATGTGCTACATCATCTCTTCCTCTTTGGAGAAATACCGCCGTAGCTTCAAGCGACATCAGCGGCGTTTCGGCACCACCGGGAGAGAGGGGTGATACACCCATTTTGCATCATGTTTACCTACTGTTATTTATATTTTTATGCATAATAATGCTTTTTGGAGTAATTCTAATGCCTTTTCTCTCATAATATGCAAGGTACACACAAAGAGGGAGAATTCCGGCAGCTGGAAATCTGGACATGAAAAAGCTACGTCAGGCTACCTATTCTGCACAACTCCAAATGAGATGAAACTTCACGGAGAATTTTTATGGAATATATAAGAATTATTGGAGCAAATAAGTACCATAGGGGGCCCACCTGGTGGGCACAACCCACCTGGGCGCGTCGGGGAGCCTAGGCGCTCCCTGGTGGGTTGTGCGCTCCTTTGCCCACCTTTGGTGCCCCTCTTCTGGTATATAAGTCAATTTGACCTAGAAAAAATAAGGAGAGGACTTTCGGGACGAAGCGCCGCCGTCTCGAGGCGGAACTTGGGCAGGAGCACTTTTGCCCTCCGGTGGAGCGATTCTGTCCCATCTTGGGGAGGGCAATCTCCATCAACATCTTCAACAGCACCATCTCCTCTCAAATGCTAGTCCATCTTCTTTGTTCAATCTTTGTACCGAAACTATAGATTGGTGCTTGTGGGTGACTAGTAGTGTTGATTACATCTTGTAGTTGATTACTATATGGTTTATTCGGTGGAAGATTATATGTTCAGATCCATTACGCTATTTAGTACCCCGATGATCTTGAGCATGATTATCATTTCTGAGTAGTTGTGATGCCCCCGATTTGACCGTACACTAATCATACACGCAAACATGTACGATCAAGATCAGGGACTCACGGGAAGATATCACAACATAACTCTACAAATAAAATAAGTCATACAAGCATCATATTACAAGCCAGGGGCCTCGAAGGCTCGAATACAAGAGCTCGATCATAGACGAGTCAGCGGAAGCAACAATATCTGAGTACAGACATAAGTTAAACAAGTTGCCATAAGATGGCTAGCACAAACTGGGATATAGATCGAAAGAGGCGCATGCCTCCTGCCTGGGATCCTCCTAAACTACTCCTGGTCGTCGTCAGTGGGCTGCACGTAGGTGTAGGCACCTCCCGAGTAGTAGTAATCGTCGTCGACGGTGGCGTCTGGCTCCTGGGCTCCATCGTCTGGTCACAACAATCGGGTATATGAAAGGGGTAAAAGGGGAAGCAAAGCAACCGTGAGTACTCATCCAAAGTACTCGCAAGCAAGGAGCTACACTACATATGTATGCATTGGTATCAAATGGAATAAGGGTATCATATGTGGACTGAACTGCAGAATGCCGGAATAAGAGGGGGATAGCTAGTCCTATCGAAGACTACGCTTCTGGTAACCTCCATCTTGCAGCATGTAGAAGAGAGCAGAAGGTAAGTTCACCAAGTAGCATCGTGTAGCATAATCCTAACCGATGATCCTCCCCTCGTCGCCCTGTGAGAGAGCGATCACCGGTTGTATCTGGCACTTGGAAGGGTGTGTTTTATTAAGTATCCGGTTCTAGTTGTCATAAGGTCAAGGTACAACTCCGGGTCGTCCTTTTACCGAGGGACACGGCTATTCAAATAGATCAACTTCCCTGCAGGGATGCACCACATAACCCAACACGCTCGATCCCATTTGGCCGGACACACTTTCCTGGGTCATGCCCGGCCTCAGAAGATCAACACGTCGCAGCCCTACCTAGGCACAACAGAGAGGTCAGCACGCCGGTCTAAATCCTATGGCGCAGGGGTCTGGGCCCATCGCCCTTTGCACACCTGCATGTTGCGAACGCGGCCGGTGAGCAGACCTAGCCCTTATACAAGAGTAGGCGTTCCAGTCCAACCTGGCGCGCGCCGCTCAGTCGCTGAAGTCACGAAGGCTTCGGCTGATACCACTCCTCGCGTAGATGGTTAGTGCATATAAGCCAGTGACCAGACTCAGATCAAATACCAAGATCTCGTTAAACGTGTTAAGTATCCGCGAACGCCTACCAGGGCCAGGACCACCTCTCTCCTAGGTGGTCTCAACCTGCCCTGTCGCTCTGCCACAAAGTAGCAGTCGGGGGCCGTCGGGAACCCAGGCCCACCTCTACCGAGATGGATCCACCTGCCCCTTCAGCCCCCATCTCCGAACAGTATCATAAGTAATGTAACAGTATAAGTATATATCATATGCCCGTGATCACCTCCCGAAGTGATCACGACCCAGTAGTATAGCATGGCAGACGGACAAGAGTGTAGGGCCACTGATGGAACATTAGCATCCTATACTAAGCATTTAGGATTGCAGGTAAAGGTATCAATAGTTGTAGCAACAATGACATGCTATGCAACAGAATAGGATTAACGGAAAGCAGTAACATGCTACCCTACTCTAATGCAAGTAGTATAGAGGAGAGTAGGCGATATCTGGTGATCAAGGGGGGGGGGGCTTGCCTGGTTGCTTTGACAAGAGAGAGGGGTTGTCAACACCATAGTCGTACTGGGTAGCAGCGGCGTCAGTCTTGGTGTCTAGCGAGAGAAGAGGGGAAGAAACAATAAATACAATGCAAACAGATGCATAACAATGCATGACAAAGCAAGCAACGGTGTTAGGTGTGCCCTAACGCGGTAGGAGGTGTTACCGGCGAAGGGGGAAAACATCCGGGAAAATATCCCCGGTGTTTCGCGTTTTCGGACAGATGAATCGGAGGAGAAAAGTTGCGTGTTTGCTATGCTAGGGATGCGTGGCGGACGAACGGGATGCGTATCCGGACTCGTCTCGTTGTTCTGAGCAACTTTCATGTACAAAGTTTTTCCATCCGAGTTACGTTTATTTTATATGATTTTCTAAAGTTTTAAAGCATTTTTAGAATTAACAGAAATAATTTGATTTAGAAAATGCCATTATGATGTCAGCATGAGGTCAGTGTGATGTCATCAGTCAACCAGTCAATTGACTTAGTCAAACTGACTGGAGGGTCCCACTGTCATTGGCTGTTTGTTAACAAATTAATTAAACAAAGTTAATTAGTTTAGTTAAATGATTAGGTTAATTAAATACAATTAATTAAGTTAATTAATCTTTTAGTTAGTTAATTAATTAATATATTTTTAGTTTTATTTATTTTTTTCTTCTTCTTTTAAACGTTTAATAGGGGCGGGCCGCATTTGCCATTGGCCTAGGGGGCATAATGGGTTCGGGCGGTGGTTAACGGGACGGGCGCCAGATGCGGGCGCTTGTGCCCGAGGCCACCAGGGGGTGGGAAGCACCCGGGGGCCCAAGAGGGCGCGCGCCGGCGGT
>NC_041382.1:182659698-182668268 GCF_002162155.2 Triticum dicoccoides | reverse complement strand
GCATGGAGGTGGGGGGAGCCGCGCAGCCCAAGGCGGCGGCAAAGAGAGCGCACGCGGGGCGAGAGGCAGTAGGGAGCGGTGCGAGCAAAGCAGAGGCGAGGCCGCGCGCGAGCGCGGGCGAGGCGGTCGGGGCGTGGCCTGGACGCGCGAGGGGCGGCAGGGTGTGCGAGCTGTGTGCCCGCATGGGGCGCGACGACGAGCGGGACGGTGAGCGCAGACAAACGCGACAGCGGGCGCGAGCGATAGGAGGCGAGGCCACGCGGGGCAGGGGCGACAGAGCCGGGCGAGGGCGGCCATCGGCGTGTGAGCATGCAGCAGCTTGGCGGAGGCGAGCGGCGGAAGTGGCCGCAGGGCAAGGGTGCGGCCAGCAGGGGGATGCGGGAACGCGCGGCTGGAGCGGCAAGGCGAGGAGAGCCGCGGCGGGGAGCATGTGCGTGGAGAGGTCCACGGGCGGCGGCGGCGTCGGGGCGTGCGAGGAAGAGAGGAGTGGAGGCAGAGGCCGAGGGCCTCACCGGCAGGGCGTAGGGCACGGGGCAGCATTTGTTGAGGCGGAGGACGGTGACGATACGCGATGGGGGGAGGAGATGAGGAAGCCGAGGTGGAGGAGCTCCGGCGAGGTGCCTTCGACGAACGGTGACGGTGGGGTGGTCTGAGGCGGAGGACGGTATTCCGGGCAGCGACGACGGCGTGCGGGTGCGCCCCAATCCTGATTGGATCAGGGAGAGGGAGAGTGGGGGGAAGTGGGTGTCGGTGGGGCTTGGGTTTCCCAAGGGTGGGGTTAAGTGGGAGGGCGAGGGGGCCGGCCGGGCCGGCCTGGCCGCATGGCCAGCTGGGCCACAAGGCCCATTGGGGAAGTGGGTTTCTGTTCTCTATATTTTTTTGTATATTTTTTTCTGTTTTTATTTTATTTTACTTTTCTGTTTTCTATTATAGTTTTTAATAGTTTCAGTTTTGTAAAATTATAAGACCAGTACCTAAATGGAGGTTGTAAATTAGCCCACTTCCATAATATATTTTGGTATTTTTAAAATATTTAGTTTGCATTTTTATAAATTTCAAAAGGGCATTTATAATAGGTTTAGCTGCTGTTTTATTTATTTTAGTGCATTTGAATAATTTACAGAAGTGTGGTATCTTCACCATAATTACCTATGCATTATTTGGCACAAGCAGAACATTTTAGTTTTAATATTTGAAAAGTTTTATTGTTTGCTTGATTTTGAATTTGAATTTGAATCGGTTTCGAACCATCGCGAGATCGACAATAGTAACCGCGGTGACGTGGCATCATTAGCAGGGAATTACTGTAGCTTAATTATCCGGGCGTCACAATTCTCCTCCACTACAAGAAATCTCGTCCCGAGATTTAAGAGGGGAGTAAGGGGGAAAGTTCCGGTTACGATATTCCAACGGATCTTCTCGAAGAAGTTAATCCCTTTCGTTGATGTCTTCATTCCTATGCATCAACGCATCATGATGAAGTTGTCGTCCTTCCTTCAGGATCTTCACCGGACTTATGAAAGGATAAGAAGGAGAAAACTCTATAAGGATGGATTCTAACAAAATTGAGCATCAGACGGTTAACTCAGGGGAAGAAGCATAAGTATCTCTCGAATTGAAACTTAAGAAGTTATTGAGAGCAAAGTAAGAAGGTACCATGAGTAGTTTCAAACGGATAGGCAATCGTTCGATGTTTGAAACAACATGCGAAAGGGGTCCAGAGCAACGAGATTGAGTATTGCGTCTGTTACCAGAATAGATCACTAGGACGATGGCCCGTGAATTACATACAAGGCCACGCGCGAGGAATAACTTTGGGAACAGGGGGTGTACAGGAGAGTCAGGTTTCGATCTTGTGGAACTGTGGGTTATGGGCCCACCATGTGGTTTAAAAGTAGGAGGAGCGGTGACATCTTGCATAGTCATGATAGCAAGGCATGTCAGAGGGTAGCCTGTTGATTATGTCGACAACAACGTCGGTACCAAGGGCGAGGGACGAAGAGAACCATTTTCCTGCTTGTTGAACGAGGCGGACCAATAGGCAAAGTTCTCGTCCATCGGCGGTTATCGGAATGTCATCAACAATAGTAATAGGCTCTTACTGACAGAGTTGTACACCGAGATGTTTGCACAAGCAGGGAATTATTACTGCTTATATCATATAGATCATAGAAAGGGTTTAAACAAACCAATGGAAAGGGGGAAAATGTCTTTCGGATTTAATCAGAACAATGGAAAGAAAAATGTGTTTAAACACATATTTCAGGGGTATATCCTTCCCAAGGACAAGCAGAGCATGATATCCATGACAGGATATAACGTAGAAAACCATTTAGGTTAGGCAAGAGGAAGTTCATGACATTACCCAAACAATGGTGTTTGAATAATTGATAAAGGAAATTTAGCATGGCGCTTCAAATGTTCTTATCGTTGATCAGAGTACCACAGACATGCTTCGAGATAGCATTGACATGGTCTTCAAGCAAAGGTCAGACTCTGGATACACGAAGGGATTCATCATTAACCCAAGGAGAGGATGAGGAGGTGGCTGATGGACTCAGCGATAATTCAACGAGGTATCCAAAAAGATGGATTTCCACAGATATGTGAACAAGGAGATAACATTTGTCAGATCAAATGATATAATGATGTATGCTCAAGGAAAAACATACGCAATTAAACATTAGTTGAAAAGTGTGCCCAATGTATGGCCTTAGGTAGCATGATCAAATGTTAGAATGGTGATTCAGCGATCAATAGTCTAAGAATGAACGTTCAACCATTAACTTCAAAGCAATAGGGTTGCTAGAAGGGCAGAATCCAAACAGCCCATTCACCTATTGGTATCCCGGTTAAAACCAACACGGGGACCAAGAAAGAATGGTTATGGTGAGAAGTATCACTATACCAAGAATTCTTAAGAGGTGGTGAAATTCCCACGACATTCTTGACATAAAAGGTGGTAATACTCCAAGGTAAAGAAGAACAATGCTGGGTAGCAAGGAACTCAAGGTATAACACAAAACACGAAGAAGTTTGTGTTGGAGGGAAGGCAATAAAGTGGCCGATGATAACACAACTCATCGAGGGCAAGGATGGTATTTCTCTTCATGAATCCGGTTGATATCCTGGAAGAGCTCATAAGGTTGATGATGATCACGACACATTTGTTGAGAGATTTCATGAAGATGTAATCAATCAGCGACGACATCAAGTCAAATGAATGATGAAGCAAGGGGTTATTGGAACCACAGTTACGACACAAACTCGAACTCAAGCTTGTTGTTTAAGGTGAACGGGTATGACGAGGAAAATCGACGTAAGCTTAGCTATCGTCGCAAATTGGTGCTCCGAGAATAAGGACCAGGTAGCACAGTTAGAATCATCACGACAATGATATAGCCAAATAGGCTAGCAATGACTTCAAGGATTAATAAACTTCTCAACAACGAAGTACTGGAAGTACTGAATCATAGTGTTGATTTGATTCACAAATCGGTGTTTTCGGTTGACGACAACCCAGAACCTGTGGAGTGACCATGACAGGGAAAGGTACTACTTCATCAGAAATTCATAAGATGTAGTGTAATGGGTTGATATCCTCGGGATACCAGGGGTATTACTCAAGGGTAGATCAAAATAGAGGTTGGGCAGGCGTATTGATCTGCAGCAGGCAAGTACTTAAACTTGTCCGAGAAAAGGATCAAAGATGATCAATCATGTTCGGAACCACATTTGCAAAGGACCAACATGGATACAAGATGAACTTATAACAAGGGGACCATTATTAATTCAAGAAGCTTCCATGATAAGTTCCACATCGGGTCCATGGGCATGAACACAAAGTTCAAGGTCGACTCCCACTTCTCCAATACACAACTCTTAATTTACTGCTCTCAGTTAAGAATGTTTAGAGTTTGAAAGTTTAACTGGCGGAATACCAGAAGGTTATGACCCATGAAGACTCTTGGGTTCACACAAATTAAGGAAGGTATATGTTCAACCCATCGGGGCATCTTAGAAACATATACCACAACTTCAGGAGAAATTTATACAAGCTCGAAAGTAGAGCATTGTTGAGAAAGCAGAGGATACAATTTACCGAAGGCATTATGTATCAGGGAAAGGACTTCTCGAGGTTTTTGTATACGAAGGACACTGTCGGATGAAAATTCAACAAAGGATCTGACGATCCATAACAGAGTTGATCTGAGCATTTGCATACCACCAAATGGAAGAAACAATGCAAAGGCATTTAATTATAGAAACAACTGACTAAATCAAAGCTCAAAGGCAAAGGAATTAAGATTTCCAAATCAAGGGATCAGAAGCAATCGTTCTGATTGAAAATAAATAAGTCCAATAGACTTAGAAGCACAACCGATCAAGGCATTGATTGGTCAAGAACCAGCTCATACCCAAATGACGTCTGAGCCGAAAGGATAATCCTAGGATTTGACTGATGATTGTGAACATTCACAACTTATTGAATCAATGGACTCAATAATGATAGTGACAAGGGATGCCAATAGGATATTACCAGACATATGGAAAGCATCCATAATGCAAGCAGAGAAGTATTGCAGATCCATAAGCTACTAAGAATTTTTGGAGGATCGAATAGTATTTCGAGGAACATTGTGAAAGACATGAACAACTAGGGGATGAGCGGAGACTGGATAAGTGCGGGAATTATCCATAGGGGTATTCAGGTGACAAAGAACAACAAGGCAGTAAGCTCAAAGGATTATCGAAACAATGACGAGTATTTCGGGGTATCTTGTAAGAGAGAAGTGCATATTACACCCCCCAACTCTAGCCCTAGTCTAATATACACCCCAACTCCAATACCGTCTAATATACACCCCCAACTCTCAAAACCGGCCATAATTCAACCCTCCCCTCCCCGTTGACCGGTTTTGACCTAGTTTGACCGGTTTTGACTAAGTGAACAGTAAAAATAAAATTTTAAAAACCAAAAATACTTTTTTAAATTCAAAAAAGTTTCAAGTTTTTTTCACCGTGTGAACAGTAAATTAAGAAAAAATCACCTTTTCAGCATGTTTGGACACTTGAGTAAATTTGAGATGTCCGTAAATTCGATTTGTTTTTTCAAATTTTCAGCTTGGTGAATAGTAAAATCGATTTTTTAAAAACCCTTTTTTTTGCATCGATGATGTTTGAGCGCATGGTGATTTTTTTGGATTTTTTCCCGAATTACTGTTCACCATGCTGAAAATTTTGAATTTTTTTTCGAATTTACGGACATCTCAAATTTACTCAGGTGTCCAAACATGCTGAAAAGGTTATTTTTTTAATTTACTGTTCGCGCGGTGAAAAAACTTGGAACTTTTTTTAATTTTTTCAAAATAAAATTGTTTTTAAAATTTTTATTTTTACTGTTCACTCAGACAAAACCGGTCAAACTGGGTCAAAACCGGTCAACGGGGAGGGGAGGGTTGAATTCTAGCCGGTTTTGAGAGTTGGGGTGTATTTTAGACAGTATTGGAGTTGAGGGGTGTATATTAGACTAGGGCTAAAGTTGTGGGGTGTAATATGCACTTATCTCTATCTTGTAATGACAAGACCAACTGGGGATGAATGTAAGAATAACAACTGCAAGTAGTTACCCATAAGGGTTGACGGTGGAAGGGGAATTGCAATCGCGATGAACACAAGTTCTCGGGTTAACAGCGGAGAGTATCTTCAGGGTCTTCACGTGCAGCAGACGATCATCAGTAATAAGGGGCTCTCCAGGTGAAAGTGATAACGATATCCTAATGTTAGATTTAGCAAAATTTGTTTAAGCCAAATAGAAGAGAGATCAGAGTCCCAGAGTATAGACGAGGAATAAAAGATCCTACTACCACCCAATGGCGACGTGGGCCCATGGGCCGCATAGCCATGTTAGTAAAACAATTTTCATCGACTAGACTCAACTTCGGCCAAGGAGTGTGGAAGGGGGATTCCTACAGGCAGTCGGCTCTGATACCAACTTGTGACGCCCCCGATTTGATCATACACTAATCATACACGCAAACGTGTACGATCAAGATCAGGGACTCACGGGAAGATATCACAACACAACTCTACAAATAAAATAAGTCATACAAGCATCATATTACAAGTCAGGGGCCTCGAAGGCTCAAATACAAGAGCTCGATCATAGACGAGTCAGCGGAAGCAACAATATCTAAGTACAGACATAAGTTAAACAAGTTGCCATAAGATAGCTAGCACAAACTGGGATACAGATCGAAAGAGGCGCAGGCCTCCTGCCTGGGATCCTCCAAACTACTCCTGGTCGTCGTCAACGGGCTGCACATAGGTGTAGGCACCTCCTGAGTAGTAGTAATCATCGTCAACGGTGGCGTCTAGCTCCTGGGCTCCATCATCTGGTCGCAGCAATCGGGTATATAAAAGGGGTAAAAGGGGAAGCAAAGAAACCATGAGTACTCATCCAAAGTACTCGCAAGCAAGGAGCTACACTACATATGTATGCATTGGTATCAAATGGAATAAGGGTATCATATGTGGACTGAACTGCAGAATGCCGGAATAAGAGGGGGATAGCTAGTCCTATCGAAGACTACGCTTTTGGTAACCTCCATCTTGCAGCATGTAGAAGAGAGCAGAAGGTAAGTTCACCAAGTAGCATCGTGTAGCATAATCCTAATTGATGATCCTCCCCTCGTCGCCCTGTGAGAGAGCGATCACCGGTTGTATCTGGCACTTGGAAGGGTGTGTTTTATTAAGTATCTGGTTCTAGTTGTCATAAGGTCAAGGTACAACTCCGGGTCGTCCTTTTACCGAGGGACACGACTATTCGAATAGATCAACTTCCCTGTAGGGGTGCACCACATAACCCAACACGCTCGATCCCATTTGGCCGGACACACTTTCCTGGGTCATGCCCGGCCTCGGAAGATCAACACGTCACAGCCCTACCTAGGCACAACAGAGAGGTCAGCACGCCGGTCTAAATCCTATGGCGCAGGGGTCTGGGCCCATCACCCTTTGCACACCTGCACGTTGTGAACACGGCCGGTGAGCAGATCTAGCCTCCCTTATACAAGAGTAGGTGTTCCAGTCCAACCCGGCGCGCGCCGCTCAGTCGCTGACATCACGAAGGCTTCGGCTGATACCACGATGCCGAGTGCCCATAACTGTCCGCGCGTAGATGGTTAGTGCGTATAAGCCAGTGGCCAGACTCAGATCAAATACTAAGATCTCGTTAAACGTGTTAAGTATCCGCGAACGCCGACCAGGGCCAGGCCCACCTCTCTCCTAGGTGGTCTCAACCTGCCCTGTCGCTCCGCCACAAAGTAGCAGTTAGTGGCCGTCGGGAACCCAGGCCCACCTCTACCGGGATGGATCCACCTGCCCTTCAGCCCCCATCTCCGGACAGTATCATAAGTAATGTAACAATATAAGTATATATCATATGCCCGTGATCACCTCCCGAAGTGATCACGGCCCAGTAGTATAGCATGGCAGACGGATAAGAGTGTAGGGCCACTGATGGAACACTAGCATCATATACTAAGCATTTAGGATTGCAGGTAAAGGTATCAATAGTTGTAGCAACAATGACTGGCTATGCAACATAATAGGATTAACGGAAAGCAGTAACATGCTACCCTACTCTAATGCAAGCAGTATAGAGGAGAGTAGGCGATATTTGGTGATCAAGGGGGGGCTTGCCTGGTTGCTCTGACAAGAGAGAGGGGTCGTCAACACCGTAGTCATACTGGGTAGCAGCGGCGTCAGTCTCGGTGTCTAGCGAGAGAAGAGGGGGAAGAAACAATAAATATAATGCAAATAGATGCATAACGATGCATGACAAAGCAAGCAGCGGTGTTAGGTGTGCCCTAACGCGATAGGAGGTGTTATCGGCGAAGGGGGAAAACATCCGGGAAAATATCCCCGGTGTTTCGCGTTTTCGGACAGATGAATCAGAAGGGAAAAGTTACGTGTTTGCTATGCTAGGGATGCATGGCGGACGAATAGGCTGCGTATCCGGACTCGTCTCGTCGTTCTGAGCAACTTTCATGTACAAAGTTTGTCCATCCGAGTTATGGTTTATTTTATATGATTTTCTAAAGTTTTAAAGCATTTTTAGAATTAACAGAATTAATTTGATTTAGAAAATGCCATTATGATGTCAGCATGAGGTCAGCATGATGTCATCAGTCAACCAGTCAATTGACTTAGTCAAACTGACTAGAGGGTCCCACTGTCATTGGTTGTTTGTTAACAAATTAATTGAACAAGTTAATTAGTTTAGTTAAATGATTATGTTAATAAAATATAATTAATTAAGTTAATTAATCTTTTAATTAATTAATGAATTAATATATTTTTAGTTTTATTTATTTTCTTCTTCTTTTTTAAAACGTTTAATAGGGGCGGGCCCCATTTGCCATTGGTCCAGGGGGCATAATGGGTTCAGGCGGTGGTTAATGGGACGGGCGCCGGATGCGGGCGCTCGTGCCCGAGGCCACCAGGGGGTGGGAAGCACCCGGGCGCCCAGAAGGGCGCGCGCCGGGCGGCCACGGCGCGGCTGGAGC
>NC_041382.1:182650466-182659359 GCF_002162155.2 Triticum dicoccoides | reverse complement strand
TGGCCTGGACGCGCGAGGGGTGGCAGGGTGCGCGAGCCGTGTGCCCGCACGGGGCGCGGCGATGAGCAGAACGGTGAGCGCGGACAGACGCGGCGGTGGGCGCGAGCGATAGGAGGCGAGGCCACGCGGGGCAGGGGCGACGGAGCCGGGCAAGGGCGGCCGTCGGCGTGTGAGCACGCAGCAGCTGGGCGGAGGCGAGCGGCGGCAGTGGCCGCAGGGCAGGGGTGCGGCCAGCGGGGGGATGCGGGAATGCGCGGCTGGAGCGGCAAGGCGAGGAGAGCCGCGATGGGGAGCATGGGCGTGGAGAGGTCCACGGGCGCGGACAGCGTCGGTGCGTGCGAGGGAGAGAGGAGTGGAGGCAGAGGCCGAGGGCCTCACCGGCAGGGCGTAGGGCACGGGGCAGCGTTTGTCGAGGCAGAGGATGATGACGATACGCGGTGGGGGGAGGAGATGAGGAAGCCAAGGTGGAGGAGCTCCGGCGAGGTTCCTCTGATGAACGGTGATGGCGGGGTGGTCCGAGGCGGAGGACGGCGTTCCGGGCAGCGGCGACGGCGTGCGGGTGCACCCCAATCCCGATTGGATCGGGGAGAGGGAGAGTGGTGGGGAAGTGGGTGTCGGTGCGGCTAGTGTTTCCCAAGGGTGGGGTTAAGTGGGAGGGCGAGGGGGCCGGCTGGGCCGGCCTGGCCGAATGGCCAGCTGGGCACAAGGCCCACTGGGGAAGGGGGTTTCTATTTTCTATATTTTTTGTATATTCTTTTCTGTTTTTATTTTATTTTACTTTTCTGTTTTCTATTATAGTTTTTAATAGTTTTCATTTTTGTAAAATTATAAGACCAGTACCTAAATGGAGGTTGTAAATTAGCCCACTTCCATAATATATTTTGGTATTTTTAAAATATTTAGTTCGCACTTTTATAAATTTCAAAAGGGCATTTATAATAGGTTTAGTTGCTGTTTTATTTATTTTAGTGCATTCGAATAATTTACAAAAGTGTGGTTTCTTCACCATAATTACCAAGGCATTATTTGGCACAATCCGAACATTTTAGTTTTAATATTTGAAAAGTTTATTGTTTGCTTGATTTTGAATTTGAATTTGAATTGGTTACGAACCATCACGAGATCGACAATAGTAACCGTGGTGACGTGGCATCATTAGCAGGGAATTACTGTAGCTTAATTATCCGGGCGTCATAGTAGTTACTTTTGTTCTTGAGGTCACGGGAGAAATCTTGTTGCAAGTAATCATGTGAACTTGATATGTGTTCAATATTTTGATGGTATGTATGTTGTGATTCCCTTAGTGGTGTCATGTGAACATCGACTACATGATACTTCATCATATTTGGGCCTAAGGGAATTCATGGTGGAGTAGTTATTAGATGATGGGTTGCGAGAGTGACAGAAGCTTAAAACCTAGTTCATGCGCTAATACGTAAGGGGCTGATTTGGATCCAAAAGTTTAATGCTATGGTTAGAATTTATTCTTAATACTTTTCTCATAGTTGCGGATGCTTGCGAGGGGGTTAATCATAAGTAGGAGGTTTGTTCAAGTAAGAATAGCACCTAAGCACCGGTCCACCCACATATCAAATTATCAAAGTAGCGAACACAAATCAAACCAACATGATGAAAGTGACTAGATGAAATTACCCTGTACCCTCAAGAACGCTTTGCTTATCATAAGAGATCGTTTTGGCCTGTCCTTTGCCTCAAAAGGATTGGGCTACTTTGCCACACCTTTGTTACTAATATTGTTACTTGCTTGTTACAAATTATCTTGCTATCAAACTACTCGTTACTTCTAATTTCAGTGCTTGCAGAGAATACCTTGCTGAAAACCATTTTTCATTCCATTCTGCTCCTCGTTGTCGGGTTTCGGATTCCGGCAGACCCTTGAGGTTCGAACACTGGGGTGCACACGGAGATCTCTCCCCTACCGATCTACGTCCGATCCTCTCGTGCGAACTAAGATGAAAATGATGAACAACACAAGGGACACGATGTTTATACTGGTTCGGGCCACCGTTGTGGTGTAATACCCTACTCCAGTGTGTGGTGTGGTGGATTGCCTCTGGGCTGATGATGGACAGTACAAGGGAAGAACAGCCTCGCGAGAGGGGTTCTTGAGCTGGTGCGATGAACTGCTAGGGTGAGTTCAGTCTCCTCTTCCTCTCTCTTTGCTATGGTTCTACTAGATTTCCAGCCGTCGTCCCCTCCTTGTGTGGTGGCTAGCTCTATTTATAGAGGCCCTGGGCCTCTCCCCAAATAATGAGCGGGAAGGGCGCCAACAATTGGCCATTTCAAAGGGGAACATCTAATACAAGTTATCCTGACCAAAGGTGGTCTTCGGCTGCCAAAAGCACTGGCGATGACACCGTCCTGGGCTCCACGGTCTTGGTCTCGTTGCATCAGAATGGTAACCTTTGCCTGATGCCTTGTCCTGTGCTTGCCCCCTTTGCACCAAAGGGAAAACAAGGACACTGCACAGGCCGGCGCCCACCTGGCGCCCGCCTGGTCTTGATCGTCATGGCTTGTGTCACGGGTTTCTCGCGAGGTACCCCTGCCTTGATCTCTCCGCCTCCTCGTGAGCCTGCCTGATGAGGCTGCCTCTGAGGAAGCTTCCTGTCATCCGCCCCGCGAGGCTTGGCCCCTCGCGAGGGTCTTGAGCTTGAGCTAATGAAGATGGGCCGCGCTGGGCCCCCACTTGAGCCATGCCGCAGGCAGGCAAGTCTGGGGACCCCCGTTCCCAGAACGCTGATAGTAGCCCCCATGCCCAAGGCGCGCGTGGGCTTGGCTTAGCAGAGAAGCAAAGGGGCAAGCGCGAAGCGCCGCGGGCCCTAACAGCCTACGGCCTTGGGCGCCGTGTGGCGGTTGATTGGGCGTGGGTGTCTGCACTTCTCACGACGCCTTGCTACGCGCCCGGCTAAGCGGACCCGTAGTTGCACACAGTTGTTCCTCCTTTGGCTGCCCGCTCGCCTCCTATCTTTCCTCTTCTCTGAGCTCCAACCTCCGCCGCCAATCTGGCTTGATCTCTTCCCCTTCCCCAACGCCATGGCGCCGACAAAGAAGGGAAGGGGGAAGAAGCCCGCGCCTTCGTCCTGCGCACTTCCAGCGGCGGCTCCCGCCGTCGATCGGTCAATCATACTCAACCCGGAGGCCTTGGACAAGGTCCACTCCGCCCTCGCTTCCATCTTCAACGAGTGCGGCTGGACCACAGTTTGGCCCGCATCCCGCGCCTTTCTTGCTAGGACCGTCACGGAGGTCCGATTCTTCGCCGACGCCCTATGGGCGCATCTGGTTCCCCCATTTTCTGCTTTCTTCAATGTTGTGCTCTCCCATTATCAGATCCACATGATGCACCTCGGGCTGGAGTCCATTACCCTCTTGGCCGTCTTTGCTTTCGTGTGCGAGGCAATGATAGGCATCCCTCCTTCTGTTGCCCTGATGCGCCACTTCTTCTCCTTGCGCCTGAGCGATCCCACTCAGTGCTCGGGGTGTGTAAGCTTCTTCGCCGTGCCTGAGACGGCTGCTTCAGGGATTGACTTCGGCCTTCCGCCTTCTCAGGCCAGGTTCAAAGAGCGGTGGCTGTACATGGACGTCGGGGTGCCCAGCCCCTTGCTCTCGCACCCGACCTTGCCTGCTGTTCCCAACCCAGGCTGGGGTCATGAACCGCTCGCGAGCCCCCGGCTCGCTTTTGTCTGGCGCCGCTTCGAAAGTTTGAGGGCGCACAATGTGACAGTGCCCAAGGTGATGAGGGAGTTCCTTCTGTGTCGCATTGCTCCTCTCCAGCGCCACTCTCGCCGGATGTGGGACTTTGCGGGGCGCAAAGACCGCATGCGGCTTCAGGAGGAGGATTTGGCGCCCGAAGTGCTGCAGACGGTGATTCGGTCTTGACTGGTGATCCTTCCCCAAGCAGCCTACGGAGCGGTGGCGTCCTTCTGTACCTTTGTTCCGGCAGGGCCGATTTCGTGAAGCAGATGCCTAGCTTCGACAAGTGGGGGCTGCGCCCGGCTGGCCTCACGGGGCCACGCGAGAACCAAGTTGTCGTGGTTGCTCCCCCCGCCGCGCACAGCGGTCCCTCCCCAGGCGACAGAGCGGGAAGAGAGCCGGCGGGAGCTGAGGTGGCTGATGTCGAGGTGGTGGCGCCGCGTGAAGCCTCGAAGGCGGCATATCCCGAGGCCCGCCCTGGGCGGTGGTTGATGCAGGGTTTTGGCCTTCGGCTCCTAAGGTCGGGGCTCCGAGCCCCCAGCTGTTCTTCGTGAGGCGACGCCCGACGGTGCCCCCAAAGCTGACTCCTCCGGCGCCGACAATCTTGAGGCTTCTTCTGCGCCCCAGGCCGACCCCCGCCCCAGGCGCTTGGGTCGGTTTCATGTAGACTTCGAGGCCCTTCGCAAGAGGAAGGAGGCCTCAGGCGGCAACGACCGCCCTTGCCGCTTGTTGAAGTGCAAGAAGTACTTTGCCATGGACGAGTAAGCCTTCTTCTTTCCCTGCTCACTTGCTCTATTATCCTTGTGGCTGATCGTGGCCCTTCAGGTCCCGCCTTGCTGAGTCCGTCGAATCGACCCAGGAGCCAGCCCCCGCAGCTTCGCCCCCTTTGCTGGCTCCGGGTCCGCCGAGCTCAGGTGGCGCCCTCGCCGCTGGACCGGTTGGTGGAGTGATCTGCTCCATAGGGCGCCTCGAGCTTGCTCGCCCGATGCCCTTTCTTCGCGAGTCTTCTTGGGGCGCGTCAGGCTTGCCCCGTGCCCCTTCTCTGGTCATAGAAGGCGAATGGCTGAGGTCTGTCCTTGGCTCCTCCTCCATGGATGGATCAACGCCGGGCCGGACTCTCAGGGCGGTCCATCCGGCGACGGCTGCCCCCTGCCCCATGCGTGGAGGGGGCTTACCGCCCCGGGCCCTCTGCATGCTCCAGCGGAAGAGGGTGATGTGGAAGAGGTGCTCAGGCATGCTCGGGAGCGTCGTGCCCTTCGTGAAGAGTTCCTCTAGGGGGCGGCGGATGCGGTGAGCCGGATCGGGGCAGAGCTTGCTGACGAGGATGCGCGCCTCGAGGCCGAAGGTTTGCGCCTTGCTGAGGAGAAGTGCAAACTAAAGGTTGTCGTAGCCCTCGCGCGTCATCAACGTGATCTTGACAACGTGAAGGCTGAGGCGTCGCTGGCAGCTTCGTGGGAGGCCTGCTCCCTGGCCGTTGAGGAGGCTCGGGAGGCAGACCGGTGGCGCAAGGATGCGGAGGAGCGCGCACGGGAGCTCCAAGCCTGGAGCAACTCCCTGGAGCAGCAAGTGGAATTGCGCCAGGCGGCCCTTGAGTCGATGGGGGCGGCCTCTGTCGACCGGGTGGAGCTTCTGAAGCGCGAGGAGGTGCTGATGCTGGAGGCCGCCGAGCGCAACCTTGACCTTGAGCGGTTGGAGACAAGGGAGCGCCTGGTGGCCCAGGCGGAGGATGATGTTGCCGCGCACGAAGCCCGAGCCCAGGAAGAAGTCGATCGCCGCATGGTGGAAGCTCGCTCGGCCCTCGAGCGCGAACACGGGACGAGGTTGGGGCTGATCAAGGCCGAGGCCGAGGGCAGGACCACAGCCCTCAGGGCCAAACTGACCAAAGCAATGCGGCGTGCGGACTCCTCCGCAGCCGCCCTCGGTGCGGCGCAGGCGGAGCTGTCCTCTTCCCGGGCCGAGCAGCTTCTTCTTCAATAGAGGGTCGATGACGCCGAGGCCGTCGCGCAACGAAGTGAGGACCAGTTTCGTCGGCGGCGGGTTCTGGAGCATGTGCATGCCCCCATGCTTCAAACGCTCCGAGAGAGGGCCAACCCAGCTTTGTGCTATGTCTGCGAGGCTGCTGCTAGGGAGCCGCACGAGGTCAACTACGGCGACAACCTCCAATTTTTCACTGATGTGGTGACGCTTCTGGAGAACCGGTCCGAGAAGTCCCGCTGGCCTGTCGAAGAGAGGAGCTGAGCCTTGCCCGGGCATGCCTTCTCCCGTGTCTTTAGCTATCTGCAGGACATGGACCCCCACTTTGAATTCGACGCTACCATCGCACCCGTGCCCATTGCCGTCCGAGGTGACCTGGCGCGGTGGGTGGAGGACAACATGGATGCTCTCGTCAGGGCCTTCGCGTCTGATGACGACGGCATGGTCGTGGGCGCCAATGAAGGCAACATTGTGGACGATCCTGGCGATGATGGGGATGCTGGCAGCGGTGGTGACAATGTCGACGATGCCAGTGACGCTTCCGAGGGCGCCCTAGAAGACGTGGTGAGTGATATGTCCGACTGACCGCATGTCTCCGCAGTTTATCCTGCATGAAGAAGACTCGGGCTTGGCCCTGAAGAATATAAGAGCATTTTGGGAGGGGAGGCCCCTCATGTAAAGATTTGTAATCCGTACTCTGGTGAGCACAACGTTATGTGTGAGTTTAGTCGCTAGCCCGGTGATGGTTCGGTTGATTCGTTTACCTTCCGGCCATGGCGTGCCCTGAGCGGGCCCACAGGGGATGCTACGCCTCCGGCGTCCCTCGATTAACCTGCTGATCCTGTGATGAGGACCTCCGGAGAGGGTGCGAAGACAATGGTCCTGGCTGTAGGCGTGCCTGGCCCGACCCGGCTCACGAGGGGCTCGTGAGGGGGGGCAGCTGACGCTAGCTTGGGGCGTAAATCCGAAACCAGAACGCGAGAGATTGCTCGAACGAGACTAAACACCCCCTCCCCGAATGCACGCAAGCTTCGAACTCAAATCCAACTTAAATCCAAACCAAAGAAACTTGTCGACAAGGAAGAAGCAAAAAAGCAAAAAGGCATAAGAAAAGCAAAAAAGCCGCGTCCGGCACCTAGTCTAGTCTTCGACGTATTCTCACCAGCGCGGAGCTAAGTGATGCCACTGGGCGTGGGCGGGAGCCCCAGGGCTTGAGGCCGGCGCTCCTAAGACTCTGGGGCGTGTACAGCCCCACTCATTATTACGTGAGAGTGTCACGGCGCGGCGAGCTTCACAGGCACTGGGCCTTCTTCACAGGTACTGGCCTTGCTTCATATCGCCAGACGAGGGCCCCACCTTGCGCCTCACTCTGCCGCCATTGACGGCGACCGAAAACCAAGGACGACGCCAATGGGGTAGAGCGGTCGCCAGTGGTTCCCCCGACAACCACGGGTCCTCCGCCGGGGGTAGGCCATGGGGCACCTCCCCGGCAGAGGGCCTACCTCCTGAGAACATCTTGACCCGACCGCCGCGAGGGTGAGCCCGGATCTCGTCCCCTTTCCTGCAACCCCCTGCACCCTCCTCCCGAGGAATAAGAGTCTGCAGCATTGGGGCAGCCATCCGCTGCGGCGACCTGTACCTCCTGCGACCCATGGTTAGCGTAAGCTTGCTCCTGAGGGATGAGTGGTACCCGATAGTTGCTGCTATCAGCGCGATTGTCGATGCTCTCTTGGGGTTCCTAAAAGAGCTCGGCTTCCGGCGCCTCCTCGTCCCAGCCTGGCCCGAGGAACGAGCCGTGACCTTCTTCCAACTCGCGCGCTTGATCCACTAGGCGGGGTACATAGGCCTCCGGGGCGACCACCTCGTGGACCTCGCTGTAGCGCCCCGCATGCCATGCAGTCTGGCTTGGGGCGTCGCCTTGTATGTGATGACGCGGTGGTCCGCTGAGGCCAAAGGCCGCGACGCGCATCCCTTTGTTGGCCTGGGGAAGGGCCAGCGCGATCTGCCGCCCGGTGCCAGCGGAGGTGTTGGCGCCGGACCGGCCCTAGGGCCCGCCTGAAATCGCGTGGGCGTGCATAATGCCATCGTGTGACCTGTCCTGGATCTAGGGCGGCAGCTGGATGCAGAAAGGGGCGCTCCTGAGGCGGCGGCGTCCAGGAGCTCGACCACTCGCTCCAACAACACATCACGGCCACCTTCCAGCAAGCGGCACCGCAGTAGCTCTCAGGCCACCGTGAGCGCGGCCCGGGAGTTCGCCTGCTCCCGTCGGGTGTATGGCGCCGTGGCAGCGGCGTGGTTCGAGGCCCTTGCTACGGCCCACACCTGCCGTGGCGTGAGGGCATGCGGCGTCTGGCCGCGTCGCCCGCGCCCTGCAGCGCCCTGCGGAGCGCGAGCTGCCTGAGGCGCAAGGTTGAGGTCGCCCTGAGACGGCGAAATGGCGGGGGCGGGCCACGCCGCCCAGCGGTTGGCGTTGGCAGCCGGGTTGCTTGACATCCGGGTGGAGAAGCGGCGGAACGCGACGCGGAGGAAGGAGGACTCTGGCGCACCCCTACCTGGTGCGCCAAATGTTGGGTTTCGGGTTCCGGCAGACCCTTGAGGTTTGAACACTGGGGTGCGCGCGGAGATTTCTCCCCTACCGATCTACGTCCGATCCTCTCGTGCGAACTAAGATGAAAATGATGAACAAGACAAGGGACACGATGTTTATACTAGTTCGGGCCACCGTTGTGGTGTAATACCCTACTCCAGTGTGTGGTGTGGTGGATTGCCTCTGGGGCTGATGATGGACAGTACAAGGGAAGAATAGCCTCGCGAGAGGTGCTCTTGAGCTGGTGCGATGAACTGCTAGGGTGAGTTCAGTCGCCTCTTCCTCTCTCTTTGCTATGGTTCTACCAGATTTCCAGCTGTCGTCCCCTCCTTCTGTGGTGGCTAGCTCTATTTATAGAGGCCCTGGGCCTCTCCCCAAATAATGAGCGGGAAGGGCGCCAACAATTGGCCATTTCAAAGGGGAACATCTAGTACAAGTTATCCTGACCAAAGGTGGTCTTCGGCTGCCAAAAGCACTGGCGATGACACCGTCCTGGGCTCCACGGTGACCTCCGTCCTGCCGTCCGGCTGGTCTTGGTCTCGTTGCACCGGAATGGTAACCTTTGCCTAATGCCTTGGCCTGTGCTTGCCCCCTTTGCACCAAAGGGGAAACAAGGACACT
>NC_041382.1:182649124-182650441 GCF_002162155.2 Triticum dicoccoides | reverse complement strand
CGCCCGCCTGGCCTCGATCGTCATGGCTTGCGTCACGGGTTCCTCGCGAGGTACCCCTTGCTTGATCTCTCCGCCTCCTCGCGAGCCTGCCTGATGAGGCTGCCTTTGAGGAAGCTTCCTGTCGTCTGCCCCACGAGGCTTGGCCCCTCGCGAGGGTCTTGAGCTTGAACTGATGAAGATGGGCCGCGCTGGGCCCCCGCTTGAGCCACGCCGCAGGCCGCAGGCAGGCAAGTCTAGGGACCCCCGTTCCCAGAACGCCGACACTCTTTGGGTTCGACACTCTTACTTATCGAAAGGACTACAATTGATCCCCTATAATTGTGTGTCATCAAGGGGGAGAGAGCCCCCCTTCTTCTTCTTCCTTGACCTCCCCCCCTAGATGGAGGAGGGTCCCCCTCTAGTCTATGGCCTCCATGGCGGCAGAGGGGCGGGAGCCCCTCCAAGATTGGATCTATCCCTCTGTTCTCCTCTATTTCACGTTCCTATTTTCTAGCCCTTCACCAATTCTTAAATTCCTGGAGATCCTAACTTCGATTGATTTGAAATTTTTACACGATCTTTTCCAAAATTTATATTTCTTGCACCGGAAGAAGAGCCCCAACCGACTTAAGGGGACCCCACAAGACACCTGGGCGCGCCAGGGGGTGCCCGACGCGCCTTGGTGGGTGGTGGAGGAGGTGGCACTATAGGAATCGGGCACTTTGCCATCTGCCATGGCTGACGGCAAAGGCATGCCTGGCAGACGGCAAATGCCTTTGCCGCCCGCCAGCAGACAGCAAATGCCTTTGCCGCCCGCCAGCAGACAGCAATAGGTCCGGCTGAATAGGCTACGGCGAAGGGCTCTTTGCCGTCTGCTGGCGGACGACAAAGATGAAACGGTCTTTGTCGTCCGCTAGCAGACGACAAAGAGCCTGGACGACACATGCGGCAGGTTAGGTCCATTAGGGGGTTAACGACGTGCTTTGCCGTCCGTTGGCAGACGACAAAGACCATTGCACCTTTGTCGTCTACCAGCGGACGACAAAGTAACCAAATAGGCCAGCCCCCAGGTGCTACCACGTGGCATTCTATGCCGTACGCTGCCAGACGGGAAAGGTCCAACGGTCTTTGCCGTCTGTCAGCAAATGACAAAGTAACCAAATAGGCCAGCCAGTGCCCCAGGTTGCACAGGTAGCTGCCACGTGGTAGCTTTGCTGTCTGTTGGCTGAGGGCAAAGCTCTTCGTCGTCTGCTAGCAGATGGCAAAGAGCCTGTATAGCCCCTATTTTTTTGTTTTTTCTTAAATTCATTCAATTTCACAGAATTACACACACACACA
>NC_041382.1:182642590-182648951 GCF_002162155.2 Triticum dicoccoides | reverse complement strand
AGTGAGCGTAAACGGTATTGCAATGCGTTGAAACAAGGCCTAGGGTTCATACTTTCGCTAGTGTAAGTTCCCTCAACAATACTAACATAATTGGATCACATAACTATCCCTCAACATGCAATGAAGAGTCACTCCAAAGTCACTAATAGCGGAGAACGAACGAAGAGATTATGGTAGGGTAGGAAACCACCTCAAAGTTATTCTTTCCAATCAATCCGCTAGGCTATTCCTATAAGTGTCACAAACAGCCCTAGGGTTCGTACTAGAATAACACCTTAAGACACAAATCAACCAAAACCCTAATGTCACCTAGATACTCCAATGTCACCTCAAGTATCCGTGGGTATGATTATACGATATGCATCCCACAATCTCAGATTCATCTATTCAACCAACACATAGAGCCTCAAAGAGTGCCCCAAAGTTTCTACCGGAGAATCACGGCAAAAACGTGTGCCAACCTCTATGCATAGGTTCATGGGCGGAACCCGCAAGTTGATCACCAAAACATACATCAAGTGAATCACGTGGTATCCCATTGTCACCACAGATACGCATGACAAGACATACATCAAGTGTTCTCAAATCTTTAAAGACTCAATCCGATAAGATAACTTCAAAGGGGAAACTCGATTCATTACAAGAGAGTAGAGGGGGAGGATAAACATAAGATCCAACTATAATAGCAATGCTCGCGATACATCAAGATCGTGCCAAATCAAGAACACGAGAGAGAGAGAGATCAAACACATAGCTACTGGTACATACCCTCAGCCCCGAGGGAGAACTACTCCCTCCTCATCATGGAGAGCACCGGGATGATGAAGATGGCCACCGGAGAGGGATTGCCCCCTTCGGCAGGGTGCTGGAACGGGTCTAGATTGGCTATCGGTGGCTACGGAGGCTTCTGGCGGCGGAACTCCCGATCTATTGTCTTCCTCAGAAGTTTTATGGTATATGGAGATATACAGGCGGAAGAAGTACGTTAGGGGGCCACGAGAGGCCCACGAGGGTGGAGGGCGCGCCCTAGGGGGGGGGGGCGCACCCCCTGCCTCGTGGCCTCCTTGTAGGTCCCCCGACGTGCACTCCAAGTCTTCTGGGCTTCTTTCCTTCCAAAAATGAGTTCCGTGAAGTTTCAGGTCAATTGGGCTCCGTTTGATTTTCCTCTTCTTCGAAACCCTAAAACAGGGTAAAAACAGAAACTGGCACTGGGCTCTGGGTTAATAGGTTAGTCCCAAAAATGATATAAAAGTGTATAATAAAGCCCATAAACATTCAAAACAGTAGATAATATAGCATGGAGCAATCAAAAATTATAGATACGTTGGAGACGTATCAGCATCCCCAAGCTTAATTCCTGCTCGTCCTCGAGTAGGTAAATGATAAAAACTGAATTTTTGATGAGGAGTGCTACTTGGCATAATTTCAATGTAATTCTTCTTAATTGTGGCATGAATATTCAGATTTGAAAGATTCAAGACAAAAGTTCATATTGGCATAAAAATGAGAATACTTCAAGCATACTAACTAAGCAATTATGTCTTCTGAAAATAACATGGCCAAAGAAAGTTCATCCCTACAAAATCATATAGTTTAGTCATGTTTCATTTTTGTCACACAGGAATGCTCTCATCATGCACAACCTCGATGACAAGCCAAGCAATTGTTTCATACTTTAGTAATCTCAAACCTATAAACTTTCACGCAATACATGAGCGCGAGCCATGGATATAGCACTATGGGTGGAATAGAATATAATGAGGGGGGTTATGTGGATAAGACAAAAAGGAGAAAGTCACACATCAACAAGGCTAATCAATGGGCTATGGAGATGCCCACCGATTGATGTTAATGCAAGGAGTAGGGATTGCCATGCAACGGATGCACTAGATCTATAAATGCATGAAAGCTCAACAAAAGAAACTAAGTGGGTGCGCATCCAACTTGCTTGCTCATGAAGACCTAGGGCACTTGAGGAGGCCCATTGTTGGAATATACAAGCCAAGTTCTATAATGAAAATTTCCCACTAGTATATGAAAGTGAAAAAACAAGAGACTCTCTACTATGAAGATCATGGTGCTACTTTGAAGCACAAGTGTGGTAAAAGGATAGTAACATTGTCCCTTCTCTCTTTTTCTCTCATTTTTTGGGCCTTTTTATGGCCTTTCTCTTTTTTGGGGGCCTTATCTTTTTATGGCCTTTTTTATATTCCTCACTTGGGACAATGCTCTATAAAATGATGATCATCACACTTCTATTTATTTACAACTCAATGATTACAACCCAATACTAGAACAAATATGACTCTATATGAATGCCTCCGGCGGTGTACCGGGATGTGCAATGACTAATGAGTGACATGTATGAAAGAATTATGAACGGTGGCTTTGCCACAAATACTATGTCAACTACATGATCATGCTAAGCAATATGACAATGATGATGTGTGTCATAATAAACGGAGTGGTGGAAAGTTGCATGGCAATATATCTCGGAATGGCTATGGAAATGCCATAATAGGTAGGTATGGTGGCTGTTTTAAGGAAGATATAAGGAGGTTTATGTGTGAAAGAGCGTATCATATCACGGGGTTTGGATGCACCGGCGAAGTTTGCGCCAACTCTCAATGTGAGAAAGGGCAATGCACGATACCGAAGAGGCTAGCAAGGATGGAAGGGTGAGAGTGCGTATAATCCATGGACTCAACATTAGTCATAAAGAACTCACATACTTATTGCAAAAATCTACAAGTCATCAAAAACCTCGGTACTACGCGCATGCTCCTAGGGGGATAGATTGGTAGGAAAATACCATCGCTCGTCCCCGACCGCCACTCATAAGGAAGACAATCAAATAACACCTCATGTTTCAAATTTGTTACACAACATTTACCATACGTGCATGCTATGGGACTTGAAAACTTCAACACAAGTATTCCTCAAATTCACAACTACTCAACTAGCACGACTTTGATATTATTACCTCATATCTCAAAACAATCATCAAGTATCAAACTTCTCTTAGTATTCAACACACTCATAAGATAATTTTATTATTCTTGAATACCTAGCATATTAGGATTTTAAGGAAATTACCATGCTATTTAAGACTCTCAAAATAATCTAAGTGAAGCATGAGAGTTCATCTATTTCTTCAAAATAAAATTACCACCATGCTCTAAAATATATAAGTGAAGCACTAGAGCAAATGACAAACTACTCCGAAAGATATAAGTGAAGATCAATGAGTAGTCGAATAATTATGCAACTATGTGAAGACTCTCTAACATTTAATAATTTCAGATCTTGGTATTCTATTCAAACAGCAAGCAAAGCAAAATAAAATGACATTCTAAGAATGGCAAACATCATGTGAAGAAGCAAAAACTTAGGATCAACCAAAACTAACCGATAATTGTTGAAGAAGAAAGGTGGGATGCCCCGGCTGGCATCCCCAAGCTTAGGCGCTTCAGACTTCTTGAAATATTATCTTGGGCTGCATTGGGCATCCCCAAGCTTGAGCTTTTGTGTCTCCTTAATTCCTCTCATATCACGGTCTCCCTAAATCTCAAAAGCTTCATCCACACAAAACTCAACAAGGACTCGTGAGATAAGTTAGTATAAACCATTGCAAAAACCTTATCATACTCTACTGTAGAAAATAAATAAAATTATTATTCAACATTGCATACTAAATGTCTCTACATATTTAATAGTCCTATCCTCAAATAGAATCATTAAAGAAGCAACCATATGCAAACAATGCAAACATAACAGCAATCTGCCTAAACAGGACAGTCTGTAGAGAATGCAGCAACATCCATACTTCCCTAGCTCCAAAAATTATGAAAGAAAATTCCCATTGTAGTAAATTTATCAGATCTTAATATGCAAAAGGTTTCAACATTTTATCACATTCTGATTTTTCTAGGGAATTATTGCAACCGTGGTAAACTTTCTGTTTTCAAACAGCAACATGAAGACTTGTAACATAGGCATAGTAAAGACTATCAATGCCACTTTTATTGAAATAAAAGATGAAAAACATTGTTATAAACAACAGCAATAAAATCCTAACAAAATAAATTTACGCTCCAAGCAAAACACATATCATATGGCGAATAAAAATATAGCTCCAAGTAAAGTTACCGATGAACGAAGACGAAAGAGGGGATGCCTTCTGGGGCATCCCCAAGCTTAGGCTCTTGGCTATCCTTGAATATTACCTTGGGGTGCCTTGGGAATCCCCAATCTTAGGCTCTTGCCACTCCTTGTTCCATAATCCATCAAATCTTTACTCAAAACTTGAAAACTTCACAACACAAAACTTAAAGTAGAAAAACTCGTGAGCTCCGTTAGCGAAAGAAAACAAAGACCACTTCAATGTACTGTAATGAACTCATTATTTATTTATATGAGTGTTATACCTACTGTATTCCAACTTCTCTATGGTTTATAAACTATTTTACTAGCCATAGATTCATCAAAATAAGCAAACAACACACGAAAAACAGAATCTGTTAAAAACAGAACAGTCTGTAGTAATCTGTAGCTAGCGCAAGATCTGGAACCTCAAAAATTCTAAAATAAATTTATGGGAGTGAGGAATTTATCTGTTAATCATCTTCAAAAATAATTAACTAAATAACACTCTCCAAATAAAAATGGCAGCAATTCTCGTGAGCGCTAAAGTTTCTGTTCTTTACAGCATGATCAACAAGACTTTCCCCAAGTCTTCCCAACGGTTCTACTTGGCACAAACACTAATTAAACACATAAAACCACATCTAAACAGAGGCTAGATGAATTATTTATTACTAAACAGGAGCAAAAAGTAAGGGACAAAAGTAAAATTGGGTTGCCTCCCAACAAGCGCTATCGTTTAACGCCCCTAGCTAGGCACGATGATTTCAATGATGCTCTCATAAAGGATAAGAATTGTAACATAAAGAGAGCATCATGAAGAATATGAGTATCACATTTAAGTCTAACATACTTCCTATGCATAGGGATTTTGTGAGCAAACAACTTATGGGAACAAGAATCAACTTGCATAGGAAGGTAGAACAAGCATAACTTCAAAATTTTAAGCACATAGAGAGGAAACTTGATATTATTGCAATTCCTACAAGCATATATTCCTCCCTCATAATAATTTTCAGTAGCATCATGAATGAATTCAACAATATAGCTATCACATAAGGCATTACTTTCATGATGCATAAGCATAGAATTTTTATTACTCTCCACATAATCAAAATTCTTCTCATTCGGAATAGTGGGAGTATCATAAGAAACTCGGATACTATAAATTGTTTCCACATTAAAAGAATAATGTTCAGAAAAGGGGTAACCATAATCATGAAAAGTTTTATAAATATAATCACTACTTTTTATAGCATAAGTATCATCACAATAATCATCATAAGTAGGAGGCATGCTATCATCATTATAAATTTGCATATCAAAACATGGGAGACTAAAAAAATATCATCTTCATTAAATGTAACATCCCCAAGCTTGGGGCAAACATTAATTGCAGCAAATATATTGTCAAAAACATTATCTTCATCAAACATAGCATCCCCAAGCTTGGGACTTTTCATATCATAAGCATAATCACTCTCATCATTAATAGTATGGATAGCACCAATAGAATAGCAATTATCATATTCTTCCAAGCAAGTGCCAGAAAGATTTTCAAGATCATAGGAAGTATCATTATCTTCCACAATTATATTTTCATGAGGAACAATAGTAATAGGAGCAGCATTATTTGGGAGAGATATCTTTTTACCTCTCTTCCTTTTGCTTTTCTTCTTCTTCACCACATCATGTGTGGGTTCAATCCTCTTTTTGGAGCTCCTTATTAATGAGATTGGTTGAATAGGAGGCTCCTCATTACCTGATTCATCATAAGAAATAATAGAAGGATATTGGGAAGTCTCTTCCCTTTCATTAGTATTCTCTTCATCTTCTATTTGCTTTTTTTCTTTATGTAATTGGCAATATAAGGATTTTCAATACAATTCACCGCACAATACATATAAATTTTCTCTAGATCAAAATCAAGAACTCTATCAAGATTAAACTTTGTAATATGCTTAGTTATACGTTTCATTTCCTCATACCCCAAAAGAAGACTAAGCTCTTTATGATGCTCAAGGGTAATCAAATTATCATAATTTTTGGATACGATTCGGTCATGAAACAATTTGCATTGGAGATTTAAATGACCATGTTCATTGCAAAGTTCACAAGGGGCGCGAAAAATATTGAATTTTTCAGCACAATCATCAAGACTTTCTTGCAACAATTCAGTTTCTAAGTACTTATTATGCCTCTTGCAATATCTATCTTC
>NC_041382.1:182639044-182641714 GCF_002162155.2 Triticum dicoccoides | reverse complement strand
CTATTTGGTGTGTACTTACAAACCCAATGCACTCCACAAAAATTGACATGTTTATAGGAGACATTTTCATCATAACTAGTGCAATCATCATTAGTATCATGGATATTCAAAGAATTCGTACTAACAACATTGCAATCATGCTCATCATTCAAATATTTAGTGCCAAACATTTTATAGATTTCTTATTCTAGCACTTGAGCACAATTATCCTTTCCATCATACTCACGAAAGATATTAAAAAGGTGAAGCGTATGAGACAAACTCAATTCCATTTTTTGTAGTTTTCTTTTATAAACTAAACTAGTGATAAAACAAGAAACTAAAAGACTCGATTGCAAGATCTAAATATATACCTTCAAGCGCTAACCTCCCCGGCAACGGCGCTAGAAAAGAGCTTGATGTCTACTACACAACGTTCTTCTTGTAGACGTTGTTGGGCCTCCAAGTGCAGAGGTTTGTAGGACAGTAGCAAATTTCCCTAAAGTGGATGACCTAAGGTTTATCAATCCATAGGAGGCGTAGGATGAAGATGGTCTCTCTCAAGCAACCCTGCAACCAAATAACAAAGAGTCTCTTGTGTCCCCAACACACCCAATACAATGGTAAATTGTATAGGTGCACTAGTTCGGCGAAGAGATGGTGATACAAGTGGTATATGGATGGTAGATAAAGGTATTTGTAATATGAAAATATAAAAATAGCAAGGTAACTAATGATAAAAGTGAGCATAAACGGTATTGCAATGCATTGAAACAAGGCCTAGGGTTCATACTTTCGCTAGTGTAAGTTCCCTCAACAATACTAACATAATTGGATCACATAACTATCCCTGAACATGCAACAAAGAGTCAATCCAAATTCACTAATAGTGGAGAACGAACGAAGATATTATGGTAGGGTAGGAAACCACCTCAAAGTTATTCTGCCGTGGTTCGAGGCCCTTGCTGTGGCCCGCACCTGCCGTGGCGTGAGGGCAAGCGGCGTCTGGCCGCGTCGCCCGCGCCCCCGCAGTGCCCTGAGGCGCAAGGTTGAGGTTGCCCTGAGGCGGCGACATGGTGTGGGCGGGCCACGCCGCCCAGCGGTTGGTGTTGGCATCCGGGTTGCTTGACATCTGGGTGGAGAAGCGGCGGAACGCGACGCAGAGGAAGAAGGACTCCAGCGCACCCCTACCTGGCGCGCCAAATGTTGGGTTTCGGGTTCCGGCAGACCCTTGAGGTTCGAACACTGGGGTGCACACGGAGATCTCTCCCCTACCGATCTACGTCCGATCCTCTCGTGCGAACTAAGATGAAAATGATGAACAACACAAGGGACACGATGTTTATACTGGTTCGGGCCACCATTGTGGTGTAATACCCTACTCCAGTGTGTGGTGTGGTGGATTGCCTCTGGGGCTGATGATGGACAGTACAAGGGAAGAACAGCCTCGCGAGAGGGGTTCTTGAGCTGGTGCGATGAACTGCTAGGGTGAGTTCAGTCTCCTCTTCCTCTCTCTTTGCTATGGTTCTACTAGATTTCCAGCCGTCGTCCCCTCCTTGTGTGGTGGCTAGCTCTATTTATAGAGGCCCTGGGCCTCTCCCCAAATAATGAGCGGGAAGGGCGCCAACAATTGGCCATTTCAAAGGGGAACATCTAATACAAGTTATCCTGACCAAAGGTGGTCTTCGGCTGCCAAAAGCACTGGCGATGACACCGTCCTGGGCTCCACGGTCTTGGTCTCGTTGCATCAGAATGGTAACCTTTGCCTGATGCCTTGTCCTGTGCTTGCCCCCTTTGCACCAAAGGGAAAACAAGGACACTGCACAGGCCGGCGCCCACCTGGCGCCCGCCTGGTCTTGATCGTCATGGCTTGTGTCATGGGTTTCTCGTGAGGTACCCCTGCCTTGATCTCTCCGCCTCCTCGCGAGCCTGCCTGATGAGGCTGCCTCTGAGGAAGCTTCCTGTCATCCGCCCCGCGAGGCTTGGCCCCTCGCGAGGGTCTTGAGCTTGAGCTAATGAGGATGGGCCGCGCTGGGCCCCCACTTGAGCCATGCCGCAGGCAGGCAAGTCTGGGGACCCCCGTTCCCAGAACGCTGATAGTAGCCCCCATGCCCAAGGCGCGCGTGGGCTTGGCTTAGTAGAGAAGCAAAGGGGCAAGCGCGAAGCGCCGCGGGCCCTAACAGCCTACGGCCTTGGGCGCCGTGTGGCGGTTGATTGGGCGTGGGTGTCTGCACTTCTCACGACGCCTTGCTACGCGCCCGGCTAAGCGGACCCGTAGTTGCACACAGTTGTTCCTCCTTTGGCTGCCCGCTCGCCTCCTATCTTTCCTCTTCTCTGAGCTCCAACCTCCGCCGCCAATCTGGCTTGATCTCTTCCCCTTCCCCAACGCCATGGCGCCGACAAAGAAGGGAAGGGGGAAGAAGCCCGCGCCTTCGTCCTGCGCACTTCCAGCGGCGGCTCCCGCCGTCGATCGGTCAATCATACTCAACCCGGAGGCCTTGGACAAGGTCCACTCCGCCCTCGCTTCCATCTTCAACGAGTGCGGCTGGACCACAGTTTGGCCCGCATCCCGCGCCTTTCTTGCTAGGACCGTCACGGAGGTCCGATTCTTCGCCGACGCCCTATGGGCGCATCTGGTTCCCCCATTTTCTGCTTTCTTCAATGTTGTGCTCTCCCATTATCAGATCCACA
>NC_041382.1:182626149-182638740 GCF_002162155.2 Triticum dicoccoides | reverse complement strand
GATGCACCTCGGGCTGGAGTCCATTACCCTCTTGGCCGTCTTTGCTTTCGTGTGCGAGGCAATGATAGGCATCCCTCCTTCTGTTGCCCTGATGCGCCACTTCTTCTCCTTGCGCCTGAGCGATCCCACTCAGTGCTCGGGGTGTGTAAGCTTCTTCGCCGTGCCTGAGACGGCTGCTTCAGGGATTGACTTCGGCCTTCCGCCTTCTCAGGCCAGGTTCAAAGAGCGGTGGCTGTACATGGACGTCGGGGTGCCCAGCCCCTTGCTCTCGCACCCGACCTTGCCTGCTGTTCCCAACCCAGGCTGGGGTCATGAACCGCTCGCGAGCCCCCGGCTCGCTTTTGTCTGGCGCCGCTTCGAAAGTTTGAGGGCGCACAATGTGACAGTGCCCAAGGTGATGAGGGAGTTCCTTCTGTGTCGCATTGCTCCTCTCCAGCGCCACTCTCGCCGGATGTGGGACTTTGCGGGGCGCAAAGACCGCATGCGGCTTCAGGAGGAGGATTTGGCGCCCGAAGTGCTGCAGACGGTGATTCGGTCTTGACTGGTGATCCTTCCCCAAGCAGCCTACGGAGCGGTGGCGTCCTTATGTACCTTTGTTCCGGCAGGGCCGATTTCGTGAAGCAGATGCCTAGCTTCGACAAGTGGGGGCTGCGCCCGGCTGGCCTCACGGGGCCACGCGAGAACCAAGTTGTCGTGGTTGCTCCCCCCGCCGCGCACAGCGGTCCCTCCCCAGGCGACAGAGCGGGAAGAGAGCCGGCGGGAGCTGAGGTGGCTGATGTCGAGGTGGTGGCGCCGCGTGAAGCCTCGAAGGCGGCATATCCCGAGGCCCGCCCTGGGCGGTGGTTGATGCAGGGTTTTGGCCTTCGGCTCCTAAGGTCGGGGCTCCGAGCCCCCAGCTGTTCTTCGCGAGGCGACGCCCGACGGTGCCCCCAAAGCTGACTCCTCCGGCGCCGACAATCTTGAGGCTTCTTCTGCGCCCCAGGCCGACCCCCGCCCCAGGCGCTTGGGTCGGTTTCATGTAGACTTCGAGGCCCTTCGCAAGAGGAAGGAGGCCTCAGGCGGCAACGACCGCCCTTGCCGCTTGTTGAAGTGCAAGAAGTACTTTGCCATGGACGAGTAAGCCTTCTTCTTTCCCTGCTCACTTGCTCTATTATCCTTGTGGCTGATCGTGGCCCTTCAGGTCCCGCCTTGCTGAGTCCGTCGAATCGACCCAGGAGCCAGCCCCCGCAGCTTCGCCCCCTTTGCTGGCTCCGGGTCCGCCGAGCTCAGGTGGCGCCCTCGCCGCTGGACCGGTTGGTGGAGTGATCTGCTCCATAGGGCGCCTCGAGCTTGCTCGCCCGATGCCCTTTCTTCGCGAGTCTTCTTGGGGCGCGTCAGGATTGCCCCATGCCCCTTCTCTGGTCATAGAAGGCGAATGGCTGAGGTCTGTCCTTGGCTCCTCCTCCATGGATGGATCAACGCCGGGCCGGACTCTCAGGGCGGTCCATCCGGCGACGGCTGCCCCCTGCCCCATGCGTGGAGGGGGCTTACCGCCCCGGGCCCTCTGCATGCTCCAGCGGAAGAGGGTGATGTGGAAGAGGTGCTCAGGCATGCTCGGGAGCGTCGTGCCCTTCGTGAAGAGTTCCTCCAGGGGGCGGCGGATGCGGTGAGCCGGATCGGGGCAGAGCTTGCTGACGAGGATGCGCGCCTCGAGGCCGAAGGTTTGCGCCTTGCTGAGGAGAAGTGCAAACTAAAGGTTGCCGTAGCCCTCGCGCGTCATCAACGTGATCTTGACAACGTGAAGGCTGAGGCGTCGCTGGCAGCTTCGCGGGAGGCCTGCTCCCTGGCCGTTGAGGAGGCTCGGGAGGCAGACCGGTGGCGCAAGGATGCGGAGGAGTGTGCACGGGAGCTCCAAGCCTGGAGCAACTCCCTGGAGCAGCAAGTGGAATTGCGCCAGGCGGCCCTTGAGTCGATGGGGGCGGCCTCTGTCGACCGGGTGGAGCTTCTGAAGCGCGAGGAGGTGCTGATGCTGGAGGCCGCCGAGCGCAACCTTGACCTTGAGCGGTTGGAGACGAGGGAGCGCCTGGTGGCCCAGGCGGAGGATGACGTTGCCGCGCACGAAGCCCAAGCCCAGGAAGAAGTCGATCGCCGCGTGGCGGAAGCTCGCTCGGCCCTCGAGCGCGAACACGGGACGAGGTTGGGGCTGATCAAGGCCGAGGCCGAGGGCAGGACCGCAGCCCTCAGGGCCAAACTGACCAAAGCAATGCGGCGTGCGGACTCCTCCGCAGCCGCCCTCGGCGCGGCACAGGCGGAGCTGTCCTCTTCCCGGGCCGAGCAGCTTCTTCTTCAACAGAGGGTCGATGACGCCGAGGCTGTCGCGCAGCAAAGTGAGGACCAGTTTCGTCGGCGGCGCGTGGAGATCTCTCCCCTACCGGTCTACGTCCGATCCTCTCGTGCGAACTAAGATGAAAATGATGAACAACACAAGGGACACGATGTTTATACTGGTTCGGGCCACCGTTGTGGTGTAATACCCTACTCCAGTGTGTGGTGTGGTGGATTGCCTCTGGGGCTGATGATGGACAGTACAAGGGAAGAACAGCCTCGCGAGAGGTGTTCTTGAGCTGGTGCGATGAACTGCTAGGGTGAGTTCAGTCGCCTCTTCCTCTCTCTTTGCTATGGTTCTACCAGATTTCCAGCCGTCGTCCCCTCCTTGTGTGGTGGCTAGCTCTTTTTATAGAGGCCCTGGGCCTCTCCCCAAATAATGAGCGGGAAGGGCGCCAACAATTGGCCATTTCGAAGGGGACCATCTAGTACAAGTTATCCTGACCAAAGGTGGTCTTCGGCTGCCAAAAGCACTGGTGATGACGCCATCCTAGGCTCCACGGTGACCTCCATCCTGCCGTCCGGCTGGTCTTGGTCTTGTTGCACCGGAATGGTAACCTTTGCCTAATGCCTTGGCCTGTGCTTGCCCCCTTTGCACCAAAGGGGAAACAAGGACACTGCACAGGCCGGCGCCCGCCTGGTGCCCGCCTGGTCTCGATCGTCATGGTTTTCGTCACGGGTTCCTCGCGAGGTACCCCTGCCTTGATCTCTCCGCCTCCTCGCGAGCCTGCCTGATGAGGCTGGCTCTGAGGAAGCTTCCTGTCGTCCGCCCCGCGAGGCTTGGCCCCTCGCGAGGGTCTTGAGCTTGAGCTGATGAAGATGGGCCGCGCTGGGCCCCCGCTTGAGCCACGCCACAGGCCGCAGGCAGGCAAGTCTGGGGACCCCCGTTCCCAGAACGCCGACACTCGTTGGGTTCGGCACTCTTACTTATCGAAAGGACTACGATTGATCCCCTATAATTGTGTGTCATCAAGGGGGAGAGAGCCCCCCTTCTTCTTCTTCCTTGACCTCCCCCCTAGATGGGAGGAGGGTCCCCTCTAGTCCAATGCCTCCATGGCGACAGAGGGGCGGGAGCCCCTCCAAGATTGGATCTATCCATCTATTCTCCTCTATTTCACGTTCCTATTTTCTGGCCCTTCACTAATTCTTAAATTCCTGGAGATCCTAACTTCGATTGTGTTGAAATTTTTACATGATCTTTTCCAAAATTTATATTTCTTGCACCAGAAGAAGAGCCCCAACCGACTTAAGGGGAGCCCACAAGACACTTGGGCGTGCCAAGGGGTGCCCGGCGCGCCCTGGTGGGTGGAGGAGGAGGTGGCACTACAGGAATCAGGCACTTTGCCATCTGCCATGGCTGACGGCAAAGGCATGACTAGGCTACGACGAAGGGCTCTTTGCCGTCTGCTGGCGGACGACAAAGATGAAACGGTCTTTGTCGTCCGCTAGCAGACGACAAATAGCCTGGACGACACACGCGGCAGGTTAGGTCTGTTAGGGGGTTAACGACGTGCTTTGCCGTCCGTTGGCACACGACAAAGACCATTGCATCTTTGTCGTCTGCCAGTGGATGACAAAGTAACCAAATAGGCCAGCCCCCAGGTGCTACCACGTGGCATTCTATGCCATACGCTGCCAGACGGGAAAGGTCCAACGGTCTTTGCCGTCTGTCAGCAAATGGCAAAGTAACCAAATAGGCCAGCCAGTGCCCCAGGTTTCACAGGTAGCTGCCACGTGGTAGCTTTGCCGTCTGTTGGCTGATGGCAAAGCTCTTTGTCGTCTGCTAGCAGACGGCAAAGAGCCTGTATAGCCCCTATTTTTTTGTTTTTTCTTAAATTCATTCAATTTCATAGAATTTCACATATATATATATATACATACATAAACATTTGAAGATATATATAGACAAGCATATCTGATGTCTACTACACAACCTTCTTCTTGTAGACGTTGTTGGGGCTCCAAGTGCAGAGGTTTGTAGGACAGTAGAAAATTTCCCTCAAGTGGATGACCTAAGGTTTATCAATCCGTAGGAGGCGCAGGATGAAGATGGTCTCTCTCAAGCAACCCTGCAACCAAATAACAAAGAGTCTCTTGTGTCCCCAACACACCCAATACAATGGTAAATTGTATAGGTGCATTAGTTCGGCGAAGAGATGGTGATACAAGTGGTATATGGATGGTAGATAAAGGTATTTGTAATCTGAAAATATAAAAACAGTAAGGTAACTAATAATAAAAGTGAGCGTAAACGGTATTGCAATGCGTTGAAACAAGGCATAGGGTTCATACTTTCGCTAGTGTAAGTTCCCTCAACAATACTAACATAATTGGATCACATAACTATCCCTCAACATGCAACGAAGAGTCACTCCAAAGTCACTAATAGCGGAGAACGAACAAAGAGATTATGGTAGGGTAGGAAACCACCTCAAAGTTATTCTTTCCAATCAATCCGTTGGGCTATTCCTATAAGTGTCACAAACAGCCCTAGAGTTCGTACTAGAATAACACCTTAAGACACAAATCAACCAAAACCCTAATGTCACCTAGATACTCCAATGTCACCTCAAGTATCTGTGGGTATGATTATACGATATGCATCACACAATCTCAGATTCATCTATTCAACCAACACATAGGACCTCAAAGAGTGCCCCAAAGTTTCTACCGGAGAATCACGACGAAAACGTGTGCCAACCCCTATGCATAGGTTCATGGGCGGAACCCGCAAGTTGATCACCAAAACATACATCAAGTGAATCACGTGGTATCCCATTGTCACCACAGATACGCACGACAAGACATACATCAAGTGTTCTCAAATCTTTAAAGACTCAATCCGATAAGATAACTTCAAAGGGGAAACTCGATTCATTACAAGAGAGTAGAGGGGGAGGAGAAACATAAGATCCAACTATAATAGCAAAGCTCGCGATACATCAAGATCATGCCAAATCAAGAACACGAGAGAGAGAGATCAAACACATAACTACTGGTACATACCCTCATCCCCGAGGGAGAACTACTCCCTCCTCGTCATGGAGAGCACCGAGATGATGAAGATGGCCACCGGAGAGGGATTGCCCCCTCCGACAGGGTGCCAGAATGGGTCTAGATTGGCTTTCGGTGGCTACGGAGGCTTCTGGCGGCGGAACTCCCGATCTATTCTCTTCGTCGGAAGTTTTAGGGTATATGGAGATATATAGGCGGAAGAAGTACGTCAAGGGGGCCATGAGGGGCCCACGAGGGTGGAGGGCGCTCCCCCTGCCTCGTGGCCTCCTCGTAGGTCCCCCGACGTGCACTCCAAGTCTTCTGGGTTTCTTTCCTTCCAAAAATGAGTTCCGTGAAGTTTCAAGTCAATTGGACTCCGTTTGATTTTCCTCTTCTTCGAAACCCTAAAACAGGGTAAAAACAGAAACTGGCACTGGGCTCTGGGTTAATAGGTTAGTCCCGAAAATGATATAAAAGTGTATAATAAAGCCCATGAACATTCAAAACAGTAGATAATATAGCATGGAGCAATCAAAAATTATAGATGCATTGGAGACGTATCAATATCCAACAAGTTTCCAACACATCCGATAACATATCCAACAAGTTTGTAACAACACATATCCAACAAGTTTCCAACATTACATATCAATAAGAATTTTCCTCCAACAAAGTTCATCGTGGAAAATCAAAACAAAAAGAGTAGACTCCATGAAAGCAAGCTCCTCATCTAAAGCAAATCTGCAAATTGGGAAAGAAGAAAGTTAGAAGAAGAAGGCTAGCTAGAAAAAGAAGAAGAAGAACTAGAATTTATCTACTCTTTCTTAGTCTCCTCTCCTCTTCTTTATCTTCTTCTTCTTCTAACTAAGGTAGGAAAAAATGCCATTTTTAGCTAAGTTAGGTAAAAAATGCTAAGTGTGTAGGTCATTTTAGAGCTAAGCTAGGTAAAATGGATCATATTGGAGCTAACCTAGGTAAAATGGATCATATTGGAGCTAACCTAGGTAAACTTTGGTCATTTTGGAGCTAACCTAGCTTATTATGCCATTTTTGAGTTAACTAAGCATATTATGCCAATTTGGACATAAGTAAGCTAATTATAGGTCTTTATTGAGCTAACCCAGGTAACTAAGCATATTAGAGCTAATTTAGCATTTTAGAGCTAACTTAGGTCATTTTGGAGCTAACTTAGGTAAAATTGATCATTTTGGAGCTAATTAGGCTTATTATGTCATTTTCGAGGAAAATAAGCTAACTATGCCATTTTTTAAAACCTAAGTAAGCTAATTATGCCATTTTTACATATGTAAGCTAAGTGTATGTCATTATTAAGCAAACTTAGGTAAGTAAGCATATTAGAGCTTACTTAGGTCATTTCGGAGGAAACAAAGCTAAGTACAGATCCTTTAGGAGCTAAGTCTAGGTCTTTATGCATTTTGTAAGCAAAACACTAGAGAAAACTTACAGGCATCACGGAGGTGAAGGATCGGTCGGGTTTGCGCCAGTGCCAGACGAAGAAGGATCGGTCGGGGTCTGGTTTGCGCCAGTGCGAGACAGAGAAGGATCGGTCGATGCTTGCCGGGAGGCATGCTGCACCAAAGATCATTTGCAATGTCTCGTTAGCATGATGAAACTGAAATGTGAATACTAGTAACTAATGGACATTCAAATGAAACTCACTGTGTCCGCTATAGCAATCTGGGGCATTGGCGGAGGGGTCTGACCGTTTTTCTCGCACACAGACTGCACATTTTGTTTTCATGAGTCAGTCATATTACTTAGTAATGAAACAAACATTACGAGCATGATTTGGCTAATATGTAGGAGAAACTTACCACGAGGAGCTCGTATAGGGCCCGGTGAGACGCGTCGTTCCGGTTCCTCTCCGCCTCCAACAGACTAGTTGTCCTCTCCTCCAGCTTGATCTCCCTTTGCTTAGCCTGCCTGTTTGCCTCCGACAGAAGCTCCTGGGCCCTAGCCTCGATGGAGAGCTCCACTGGCCGTGGTCGAGGCGGTATATCAGGAAGAGACCTCGCATGGTGCTTCTTGATCTCCGGGTGACTTCTATACGTATCAGCCCATCCCCAATGGCTACCGAGCCATGTTTCCTCCCCTCGCCAGATAGCATCACGAGCTCTGTATCAAAAGGACTCTGGATCGGGTTGAAGTCATCCCCTTTTGTCGCACTCCCAAAGTCTTTGTACCTCACGAGCTTGTTGTGGGAGGAGATGTTGGTGAAGCTCTGTAGATGATCGAGGTTGTCCTTAGAGAATGCCTTGGCCTTCTTGGACGGGGCAGTATGGTCCATGGCATAAAGGTTGTACATCGGTGGCATGTCCTTCTTGTTGTGTTTCACCTAAAATAGAGGAACAACATATTAGTTAAGGGCTCAAGCTAGCTTGGAGAATGAAATTGCATGAATCGTTAAGGGCTCAAACCACATACCCAGTGATCCTCGTACTCAAATAGGTTGGAGCTCCCTTGATGGTGTGGCACACCTCGCATTTGGGCATGCTTATTCCTAGCCTTGTTGTGTTCGGCTAGGCATTGGGGAGAGCACCACTCATCCACCAACGCCTCTCAACAGTCCATCCTATCCGCACACCATCTCGGGGGCACCTAAGTTTGGCAAAGAGAAATTTCAGCGCTACGCATATGAAAGAAATCAAGGAAACTAAGTACAAGGCCTTAAGAATAGGTAATTACCTTCATGTACTTCTCCTTACTCATATACTTGCCACGACACTTCTTCTTGGACCTCCTAATGTTAGTCGAGGTGTAGTAGTCTCGAACAGCCTGCACCCTAGCCTCACGCTGTAAGTTCTGAAGTAGGCGCTTGCACTCGGCTTCGAGAACCCTAGCCGCCTCCGCCTCGTGTTCATCAGAACACTTGTAGAAGGTCTGCAATCGAACAAGACAACACTGATTAGTACAATCACTAGGTAATGTTGATTTTTAATTCTATAAAGGGGAAATTACCCAAAACCGCTGCCTCACAATGTCGGCCACCATCTCACACAAGACACCGTCGACCCTCTCCTCCGGCGGGGCTCGGGCAGCCACGTACAGCTCCCAGCTCAGTGCTAGCTATGGAACCTGACCCTCACCGGGCAACGTGACCCACCCCGGGAAGTGGTGCTGGCAAAGCACACCAAGGACCTGGTTGGTCCTGTAGACACGTATATCCAACCCCTGTAGTATGACAAGGCCAACACATTAGATATTAATTTGAAGATACATGAAGGACAAAGGTTAAAAAAGAGTAAATGCACTTACTTCTCCCCGTTAGGCTCAATCAACCACCTCTGATCGCGGGTCGCCGACACGACCGGGAGCTTCGTACCACCATGCTGGTAGACCTTCTTACCCTACTCAACCAGCTCGCCCTCGCTAAAACTATCATCAGACCAGGTCTCCTTGCCATCAACATGGCCACTAGTCTCCAGAGTCATGTGGGACGAAGACTCCGGGGCCGAAGTCTCGTGGGACAAAGACTCCGGGGCCTGAGTCTCGTGGGACGAAGACTCTGGGGCCCGAGGCTCGTCAGCCCGAGGCTCGTGGACCGGAGTCCGAGACGGGTCCAAGTCTGACGGGTCCACCTGAGACGGAGCACTCCGGTGGTCTGGAGAAACAGCTAGGGGTGGAGGCAAGGAAGGCACAACAGGCTTCCTACCTCTCCCGCCGCCACGTCCACCTCTAGCTCCACCCCTCTTCGTCTTCCCCCAACCTCTCCCGGGCGAAGAAGAAGCACTCGCCGGTGTCGTCATGCTGTCTAAGAGCGCTCTTCGAAGCTGCTGGGGTGCAATATAGCCACCCCTCCTAGCATGCACCGAGGAAGGAGGCTCGGGGCACTCTCGACCTGCGCCCACCATCTGTCAACACTTGCAATGACAAAGAGTAAACGAAATTAGTACAACATAATGAAAAATTTGGTGGGTGAAAACAACACCTAAAAAAATTAACTAACTAAGTAATTAACCTAAAAAATAACTAACGAACTAATTAAAGGCTTTTTCTTAAGGCCAGAAATGGTCTTTAATAGGTTAAAATTATTTTAGTGTTTCAAAAATATTTGGGAAAATTTAGGGATGCTCATTGGATATATATTGTCCATATATAAGAGTTTCAACACACGTTCATGTTCAAAATATTGGTCAAATCCATCAAAAACCCTTTATGCAAAAATTCTACCTTTCCTAGTTGCTACCTGTCCATGCCCATGGTCAAATAATTCTAGAAACCATTAGCCAACTAATTGAAAATGATGAATAAACCTGCCTTTTCTTTTTCTTTTCTGATTTTCAAGAAACAAAAGAAAAGGGATGCATATGCATCCTAATCCTAACCCTAATCATTTACATGGTTGTTTTCTAGGAGTAGAAATTAGTAAAACTAAAACTAGATCTGGTTAACAAAACTAACCTAACTAACCTACAAGCTAATTAACCTAACCAACCTAACTAACCTAGTCTAAAGATCAAAGCAAAAGTGTCCAGATAACAACAAAGATCTGCTTGTACTCTCTTCATAGAGAAAGATTTTAAACCAAAAATTAACAACAAAGATCAAAGCAAATAAACAATTTATGAACATTTGTGTCTAGATAACAGAAATATCACCAAAAACACAAACATAAAAAAGTTGGATATGTTGTCGGACAGATCACTAAGAGTGATAATATAGATCTCATCAATGTATGAATGAGGCCACTACTTTTTAACATCACAAGTCATCTCCGAGATCCACAAACAACAATCTCCAATTAGGAAAGAAAAATCAACCAGAAATGTTACATATATTCCTGAGTTCAAATAAGAATATTTAAAGAGTTTCATAACAAATGGTTGAGCCGCCAGCCAATGCTTTCTAGGTAGATAGGATTATGCTTATGATCAAACAAGTAGCAGTATGCAACTCAAGATCCACCAAAAGGATAGCCCATTTGAAAAGTTCTAGGCCGATTAACATTTCGCCATAAAATTCAGTCTCCAAAATTACGGCATAGCCAATGTGTGATATGTCTCCAACATATCTATACTTTTTGATTGTTCCATGCTATTATATTATCCATCTTGGATGTTTTATATGCATTTATATGCTATTTTATATGATTTTTGGGACTAACCTATTAAACTAGAGCCCAGTGCCAGTTTTTGTTTTTTTCCTTGTTTTTGAGTTTTACATAAAAGGAATACCAAACGGAGTCCAATTGACGTGCCAATTTTTGATGATTTTTTATGGACCAAAAGAAGCCCCCGGAGTAAAAGAGTTGGGACCAGAAGAGTCCCGAGCCATCCATGAGGGTGGAGGGCGTGCCCTACCCCCTGGGCGCGCCCCCCTATCTCGTGGATGACTCGGAGACCCCCCCTGACGTGAGACCGACGCCAAAAATTCCTACAAATACAGAAACCTCCAGAAAATAACCTAGATCGGGAGTTCCGCTACCACAAGCCTCTATAGCCACCAAAAACCAATCGGGACCCTGTTCCGGCACCCTGCCGGAGGGGGATCCATCACCGGTGGCCATCTTCATCATCCCGGCGCTCTCCATGACGAGGAGGGGGTAGTTCACCCTCGGGGCTGAGGGTATGTTCCAGTATCTATATGTTTTATCTCTCTCTCGTGTTCTTGATATGGAACGATCTTGATGTACCGCGAGCTTTGCTATTATAGTTGGATCTTATGATGTTTCTCCCCCTCTATCTCCTTGTGATTAATTGAGTTTTCCCTTTGAAGTTATCTTATCGGATTGAGTCTTTAAGGATTTGAGAACACTTGATGTATGTCTTGCATGTGCTTATCTATGGTGACAATGGGATATTCACGTGATCCACTTGATGTATGTTTTGGTGATCAACTTGCGAGTTTTGTGACCTTGTGAACTTATGCATAGGGGTTGGCACATGTTTTCGTCTTGATTCTCCGGTAGAAACTTTGGGGCACTCTTTGAAGTTCTTTGTGTTGGTTGAATAGATGAATCTGAGATTGTGTGATGCATATCGTATAATCATACCCACAGATACTTGAGCTGACATTGGAGTATCTAGGTGATATTAGGGTTTTGGTTGATTTGTGTCTTAAGGTGTTATTTTACCACAAACTCTAGGGCTGTTTGTGACACTTATAGGAATAGCCCAATGGATTGATGGGAAAAATAACTTTGAGGTGGTTTCGTACCCTACAATAATCTCTTCCTTTTTTCTCTGCTATTAGTGACTTTGGAGTGACTCTTTGTTGCATGTTGAGGGATAATTATATGATCTAATTATGTTATCCTTGTTGAGAGAACTTGCACTAGTGAAAGTATGAACCCTAGGCCTTGCTTCAACGCATTGCAATACCGTTTTCGCTCACTTTTATGATTTGGCTGTCTTTATATTTTCATGTTACAAAAACCTATATCTACCATCCATATTGCACTTGTATCACCATCTCTTCGCTGAACTAGCGCACCTATACAATTTTCCATTGTATTGGGTGTGTTGGGGACACAAGAGACTCTTTGTTATTTGGTTGCAGGGTTGTTTGAGAGAGACCATCTTCATCCTATGCCTCCCACGAATTAATAAACCTTAGGCCATCCACTTGATGGAAATTTGCTACTGTCCTACAAACCTTTGCACTTGGAGGCCCAACAACGTCTACAAGAAGAACAGTAGACATCAATGTGGACATCAGAATTGCAGATCGTCATAGCATAACTTCAGAAGTACTCAGAAAAATTACGCTAAGATGTTCAATTTGTCCTTAGAATTGTAGAATGACAGCATGGGCGCACAACGACCAATCAGTCGCTAAAGATGGTATGATGAATAGGTTTTTCATCACCGGACAAAAATAAACACAAACTCAAACAAACAAGGCAACAAAACAGAACTTAAATTACTACAGAAAACAAAATCTGACAAAAGAAGACATGAGTGACACTAACCTAGTCTAAAGATAACTAACCTAGCCAACTTAGAAAATCAAACTAACCTAGAAAATCAAACTAACCTAACTAACAGTACTAACTAAACTAATTAGTAGCAGTAGAAAAAAAAGAAACTAACAGTAAACCTAATTACTAGCAGTAGAAAAAATAGAAAAAAATAGGGGGGAGCTCACCAGAGTGGGTCGACGGGGCACCGGGGTGGCGGGGTGTCGGGGTGGCTAGGGCATCAGGACGGCGGGGCGCCGGGCCGGCGAGGGCGTTGGGGCGGCGAGGGCGTCGGGTCAGCGAGGGCGTAGGGG
>NC_041382.1:182587253-182625518 GCF_002162155.2 Triticum dicoccoides | reverse complement strand
GGCGGCGAGGGCGTCGGGGTGGCGCGGGCATCGGGGTGGCGCGGGCGTCTGGGCGGTGGGGGTCGGGGGCACGGGCCAGTGGGGGCTCGGGGGCGTTGGGGTGGTGCCGGTGAGGTAAGGGAGAGAGAGGGGTGGGGTGCGGGGCTGACCGTTTTTTAGTTAGGTTTAATTTCTTTGCCGTCTACTAGCAAACGACAAAGAGCGTAGCTAGTGGGGTGGGGCCGGGGGGAAATGACCGTTAGGTTGCCACTTTCTTTGTCGTCTGCTCGCGGACGGCAAAGAAGCTTTGTCTTCAGCTAGCAGACGACAAAGAAAGTGGCCGTTAGGTGGTTCTCACTAGTGGTCCACCCTCCCTCTTTGCCGTCTGCTAGCCGACGACAAAGCTTCTATGTTGTCCGCTAGTTGACGGCAAAGAGCTAGCTGACGACAACTTTTCTCATAGTTGCGGATGCTTGTGAGGGGGTTAATCATAAGTAGGAGGTTTGTTCAGGTAAGAACAACACCTAAGCACCGGTCCATCCACATATCAAATTATCAAAGTAGCGAACACAAATCAAACCAACATGATGAAAGTGACTAGATAAAATTATGGTGTACCCTCAAGAACGCTTTGCTTATCATAAGAGACCGTTTTGGCCTGTCCTTTGCCTCAAAAGGATTGGGCTACCGTGCTACACCTTTGTTACTACTATCGTTACTTGCTCGTTGCAAATTATCTTGCTATCAAACTACTCATTACTTCTAATTTCAGTGCTTGCAGAGAATACCTTGTTGAAAACCACTTTTCATTTCATTCTACTCCTCATTGGGTTCGACACTCTTACTTATCGAAAGGACTACGATTGATCCCCTATACTTGTGGGTCATCGAGGGGGAGAGAGCCCCCTTCTTGTTCTTATTCCTTGACCTCCCCCCTAGATGGGAGGAGGGTCCCCCTCTGGTCCATGGCCTCCATGGCGGCGGAGGGGCGGGAGCCCCTCCGAGATTGGATCTATCCCTATGTTCTCCTCTATTTCACGTTCCTATTTTCTGGCCCTACACCGACTCTTAAATTCCCGGAGATCCGTAACTCCGATTGCGCTGAAATTTTTACAAGATCTTTTCCAAAAAAATTATTTCTTGCGCCTGAAGAAGAGCCCCAACCGACTTAAGGGGAGCCCACAAGACACCTGGGCACGCTAGGGGGTGCCCGACACACCCTGGTGGGTGGTGGAGGCGGTGGGCCTCCGTTTGTGATGATCCCACCTCTCAAAAATTACATATGTTCCAAAATAATTCTCCATAAATTTTTATTGTATTTGGACTTCATTTGATATGGATATTCTGTGAAATAAAAACATGCAACAAACAGAAACTAGCACTGGGCACTAGATCAATATGTTAGTCCAATAGATCATATAAATTGTTGTCAAAAGTATGTGAAAGTTGTATAATACTGGCATGAAACAATAAAAAATTATAAATACGATGGAGACGTATCAGCATCCCCAAGGTAATTCTTGCTCGTCCTCGAGTAGGTAAATGATTGAAACGATAATGTTTGAAGTGGAATGCTACCTGGCATAATCTTGATCATATATCTAATCATGTCATGAATATTAAGACACTAGTGATTCAAAATAACACTCTAATTTGACATAAAGACATCAATACTCAGACATCCCAACAAACAATCATGTATTTCAAAATATCGATGCGAAAGAACGCTATCCCAAGTCATATAGTCTTGTCATGCTTCATCTTCTTAACACAAAGTATTTATCATGTACTACCCTAGTGTCAGCCAAGAAATCGGTTCATACTTTTTAATGCGCTTCAGCTTTTTTTAACTCCCAAGCAATACATGAGCGCAATGCATGGATATATCGCTATGGGTGGAATAGAATACGGTGGTAGAGATTAATTTGGAGAAGACAAAAAGTAAGAAAGTCTCACATCGACGCGGCTAATCAACGGGCTATGGATATGCCCACCAATCGATATTAAGGCGAGGGGTAGGGATTGCCATGCAACAGATGCACTAAGAGCTATAAGTGTATGAAAGCTCAGACTGAAACTAAGTGGGTGTGCATCAAACTCTATAATGAAAAATTACCACTAGTATATGAAACTGGCAACATAGGAGACTCTCCATATGAAAAACATGGTGCTACTCTGAAGCACAAGTGTGGTATTTGCATGCCCCTTCTCTCTTCTTCTCTCATCATTTTTTATTTCTTTTTCCTAGGCTCTTTTTGGCCTCACTTTTTTCTCTTTTTTTATTTCCCTTTTTTTTCTTTTTGTCTGGTGTCTCATCCCGACTTGTGGGGGAACCATAGTCTCCATCATCCTTTCTTCACTAGGACATGCTCTAATAATGAATAATGATGATCATCACACTTATATTTACTTACAACTCGATGCATAGAACAAATTATGACTCTATATGAATGCTTCTGGCAGTGTACCATGATGTGCAATGATCTAGCGTAGCAGAGATATCAAAAAATGGACAAGCCATGGAAATATCATGCTAGGTATCTTACAATCAAGTCATTAAAATGTAAGCGATGGAAGTTGCATGGAAATATATCTCGGAATGGCTATGGAAATGCCATAATAGGTAGGTATGGTGGCTATTATGAGGAAGATATAATAAGGCTCATGTGTGATAGAGCGTATCATATCACGGGGTTTGGATGCACCCGTGAAGTTTGCACCATGTCTGAAGGTGAGAAAGGGCAATGCACGGTCCCAAAGAGGCTAGCAAATTGCGAAAAGGTAAGAGTGCGTATAAGCCATGGACTCACATTAGTCATAAAGAACTCATATACTTATTGCAAAAGTTTATTAGCCCTCGAAGCAAAGTACTACTACGCATGCCCCTAGGGGGGAAGTTGGTAGGATTTAACCATCGCGCGCCCACAACCTCCACGTAAAGAAAGACAATCAATAATAAATCATGCTCTAATTTCATACCATAATGAGAGACTATACGTGGATGCTTCGGGAATCACAAGCCTTAACACCAATATTTTTACTAACCACAACCGTTTACTAGTACCTCCCACATATTCCATCTCTATATCGCAAAACTATTGCAAAGAATCAAACATATCATATTCAGTGATCCATAAGTTTTATGTAGGATTTTATGACTAACCATGCAAATGACCAATTCCCGTTGACTCCTCTAAATAGATATAAGTGAAGCATGATAGGTTAATTCTTTCTACAAAAGATCATGCTCTAATGAATATAAGTGAAGCAAAAGAGTATTCTACAATTAACGGTTTTCAATGTGAAGAGAAATAGGCAATCCGAACTTCAAATGATATAAGTGAAGCAAATGAAGCATTCTATAAAGCCATACTAAAATATATAAGTGAAGTGCAATGAGCATTCTATAAATCAACCAAGGACTATCTCATACCAAGATGGTGCATAAAAGAAAAATGAAAACTAAACACAAAAGACGCTCCAAGATTTACGCATATCACATGAATGAAACGAAAACCGAAACATACCAGTACTTGTTGAAGAAAGATGGGATGCCTTCCGGGGCATCCCCAAGATTAGACGCTTGAGTCTCGTTGAATATTTACTTGGAGTGCATTGGGCATCCCCAAGCTTGAACTCTTGCCTCTCCTCCTTCTCCCCATATCGAGACCTCCTCTATCTTTGAACACTTCATCCACATAAAACTCAATAGGAAGCTCGATAAGACCCGATTGTATACTAATGCAAATAACTACTTTAAGTATCGCTACAAAACCATTCATATTTTGTTTTTGCATTGTAGCTACTGTATTATAACTTCTCCATGGCTTATACCACCGATACAATCGATAGTTGTTGGAAATATGCCCTAGAGCCAAGAATAAAGTGGTTATTATTATATATTTCCTTGTTCATGATAATGTTTATTATCCATGCTATAATTGTATTGATCGGAAACTCAAATGCATGTGTGGATACATAGACAACAACATGTCCCTAGTGAGCCTCTATTGGACTTGCCCGTCGATCAAAGATGGCTATGGTTTCCTAGTCATAGACATGAGTTGTCATTTGATAACGGGATTACATCATTAGGAGAATGATGTGATGGGCAAGACCCAAACTATGAATGTAGCATATGATCATGTCAAGTTTATTGCTATCATTTTCTGCATGTCAAGTATATGTTTCTATGACCATGAGCTCATGCAACTCACTGGCACCGGAGGAGTACCTTATGTGTACCAAACATTGCAACGTAACTGGGTGACTATAAAGGTGCTCTACAGGTATCTCTGAGGGTGTCTGTTGAGTTGGCATGGATAAAGACTGGGGTTTATCACTCTGTGTGACGAAGAGGTATCTCAGGGCCCACTCGGTAATACATCATCACAATGAGCTTGCAAGCAATGTGACTAATGGGTTAGCCACGGGATATTGTATTACAGAACGAGTAAAGAGACTTGCCGACAATGAGATTGAACTAGGTATGGTGATACCGACGATTGAATCTCGGGCAAGTAACATATCGATAGAAAAAGGGAACTGCATATGGGATTATCTGAATCCTTAACATCAAGGTTCAACCGATAAAGATCTTCGTAGAATATGTAGGAACCAATATGGACATTGATGCGGCCTGAACTACATCGGTATTTCCCCAAAGAGTAAGGGATGATGCAGCACAACTATGGTAGGTATTTCCCTTAGTGATGAGACCAAGGTTATCGAACCAGTAGGAGAACCACGCAGCACTACGTGAACGGCACCTACACACAAAGAACAACTACTTGCAACCCGACATAAAAGAGGGGTTGTCAATCCCTCCCGGGTAGAAGATATGTAAAATTGTAGTAGATTGGATAAATAGATATCACGAGAATGCGAGATAAAATAAATAATAATAAATTGCAGCAAGGTATTTTTGGGTTTTTGCATAATAGATCTGAAAATAAAAGCGAATGAAAATAGATCTCGAACGCAAATATGACAAAGAAGAGACCAGGGGGCTGTAGATTTCACTAGTGGCTTCTCTCGAGAAAAATAGCATACGGTGGGTAAACAAATTACTCTTGGGAAATTGATAGAACTTGAAATAATTATGACGTTATACAGGCAATGATCATTATATAGGCATCATGTCCAATATTAGTACACCGACTCCTGCCTGCATCTACTACTATTACTCCACACATCGACCGCTATCCAGCACTGATCTAGTGTATTAAGTTCATGGAGAAACGGAGTAATGCAATAAGAATGATGACATGATGTTGACAAGATATATTCATGTAGGAATAGATCCCATCTTGTTTTCCTTAATAGCAACAATACATACGTGTCATTTCCCCTTCTGTCATTGGGATTGAGCACTGTAAGATCGAACCCATCACAAAGCACCTCTTCCCATGGCAAGAAAAATCGATCTAGTCGACTTATCTAAACCAAAGATTCGAAGAAGAAATACCAGGCTATAAGTAATCATGCATATAAGAGATCAAAAGACTCAAATAACTTTCATGGATAATAACAAAGATCTGACCATAAACTCAAAGTTCATCGGATCCAACAAACACACCACAAAAAGAGTTACATCAAATAGATCTCCAATATATCATTGTATTGAGAATCGAAAGAGAGATAGGAAGCCATCTAGCTACTAACTATGGACCCGTAGGTCTATAATGAACTACTCACGCATCATCGGAGAGGCACCAATGAGGATGATGAACCCCTTCGTGATGGTGTCTAGATTGGATCTTTGGTTTCTGGAACTTGCGGTGGCTGGAATTGTGTTTTGTCGACTCCCCTAGGGTTTTCAGAATATTGGGGTATTTATAGAGCAAAGAGGCGGCGAGGGAGGCCACCGAGGTGGGCACAACCCACCTGGGCGCGTCTGGGGGCCCACGGCCGCCCGGGTGGGTTGTGCCCCCCTCAGCGTACCCCTCTAGTACTTCTTTGGCCGATCTTGTGTCTTTTGGCCCAGATAAATTCTCCAAAAAGTTTCGCCGCGTTTGGACTCCGTTTGGTATTGATTTTCTGCGAAGTAAAAAACAAGCAAAAAACAACAACTGGCACTAGGCACTATGTCAATAGGTTAGTCCCAAAAAATGATATAAAGTTGCTATAAAATGATTGTAAAACATCCAAAAATGATAGTATAACAGCATGGAGCAATCAAAAATTATAGATATGTTGGAGACGTAGCAGCATCCCCAAACTTAATTTCAGCTCGCCCTCGAGTAGGTAAATGATAAAAACAGATTTTTTGATGTGGAATGCTGCCTAACATATTCATCACATATTTATTTCTTTGTAGCATGGACATTTGGACTTTTATATGATTCAAAGCAATAGTCTAGTTTTGACATGAAAACTCCAATACTCAAGCATATCAACAAGCAACCATGTCTTCCAAAATATCAACACTAAAGCAAGTTATCCCTAGCCCATTATGCTCAATCATTGATCCATTCTTGAAACACACTCGCATATTAGCTACACCCAATCTCATGTACGATCATAGTGCCCCTTAGTTGGTGCTTTATAGGGGAAGATGGAGACTCAAATAAAAATAAAAATTGCATAAAGTAATAGAAAGGCCCTTCGCAGAGGGAAGTAGGTGTAGAGGTGCGAGAGCTCAAAGCGAAAAATATAGATATAAAAACATTTTGGGTTGCATGCTTTTCCTGTCAACAAAATGATCGAGTAGTTCCCAATACTTTCCACGCTAGATATATCATAGGTGGTTCCCAGATAGAAATAAACTTTATTCCTTTTTTCACCATACTTTCATATTCCACGGCTAACCGAATCCACGGGTGCCATCCATACCAACACTTTCCAAGGAATTTATTATTTGACAACATAAATTAAATTCATTTTTCATTTCGGGACTAGGCATCCCTAATATCTTTGGCGTACTCTCGTGCAATGACAAGTGAATAAATACTCATCTTGAGAATAACATATCTAGCATGGAAAAATATCAGCCACCCCCTACCGTTTCATGAGCGGTATGAGCACGCAAAAAGGAAATTTATTTTGAAGATTAGAGATGGCACATACAAATTTGCTTAGAAACGGCAAAAGAATACCACATATAGGTAGGTATAGTGGACTCATATGGCAAAACTGGTTTAAGGATTTTGGATGCACAAGCAGTGACCATACTTAGTGCAAGTGAAGGCTAGCAAAAGATTGAGAAGCATCCAACCAAGAAACGAAAAATCTCATAAGCGAGCATTAACCATAACTAACACCGAATAATTCACCATAAGCAGGATATAATTTCATTGCATAACTATTGACTTTCATGCTCGCATAGGGAATCACAAACCTTAACATCAATATTCTTACTAAAGCATAATTACTCATTAACATGGCCCACATATTATATCATCATATCACAAAAATATTACAAAGAATCAAGTTTATTTTGTCCAATGATCTTCATGAAAGTTTTTATTATATCCCTTTTTAATATCTATCACTTTGGGACTAGTTTCATATGTTTCTTTTTGATAGCTCAAACAAATCTAAGTAAAGAACATGACCATAAATTTTTTGTTCTCTCAAAATAATTTAAGTGAGGCATGAGAGAAGTTCTAAATTTTTTACTAACTCTCAAATAAATCTGAGTGAAGCATGAGAGCATTTTCTTCAAAAATACTAAAGCACAAAGTGCTAAAAAAGATATAAGTGAAGCACTAGAGCAATTCCATAGCTCAAAATGATTTAAGTGAAGCATAGAGAGCAATTCTTAACAAATCATAGCATAGTTTTGGCTCTATCAAATAGCTGTGTCCAGCAAGTATAGATGAAAACATAAAGCAAAACAAGCAAAGACTCATATAATACAAGACGCTCCAAGCAAAACTCATGATATGTGACGAATAAAAATATAGGTCCAAGTAAAATACCGATGGTCGTTAGAAGAAAGAGGGGATTCCACTCGGGCATCCCCAGGCTTAGTTGCTTGCTTCTCTATTAGATAATAGCTTGGGATGACATGGGCATCCCCAAGCTTAGGATATTCTTACTCCTTATTCCTTCATCCATTGTGATCTCACCCAAAACTTGAAAACTTCAATCACACAAAACTCAACAAAACCTTCGTGAGATCCGTTAGTATAACAAAGCAAATCACTACTCTAAGTATTTTTGCAAACCCATTCATATTTTATTTTTACATTATATCTACTGTATTCCAACTTTTCTATAGCTTATACCCTCCAATACAAACCATACATTCATCAAAATAAGCACACAATGCAAAGAAAACAGAATCTGTCAAAAACAGAATAGTCTGTAGTAATCTGAAAACTTCATATACTTCTGTAACTCCAAAAATTCTGAAAAATTAGGAAAACATAGGAAATTTGTACAACAATCTTTTATAAAAAATCAGGATTTTATCGTGCTTCTGTTAAAAATTAAAATTGTTTTACTGGACGCAAAAATTTCTGTTTTTCTACAAGATCAAATCAACCATCACCCAACATGATCCCGAAGGCTTTGCTTGGCACAAACACTAATTAAAACATGAAAAACACAACCATAACAGTAGAATAATTGTGAAAACACTCAAGAACGGAAATAAAAGACAAAAATAAATTTTATTCATTGGGTTGCCTCCCAACAAGCGTTATCATTTTACGCCCCTAGCTAGGCATAAGATTTCAATGATGCTCACACGAAAGATGAGAACTGAAACACAAAAAGATCATCATGAAATATATGACAAACAAATTTAAATCTAACATACTTCCTTTGCATAGGAAGTTTATAAGCAAACAAATTATCAAGACAAGAAACATCTAACATATGCAAAGAAGAAGAATACGACATTGAAAATCTCAACACAACAAGAGGTAATTTAGTAACATGAAAATTTCTACAACCATATTTCCCTCTATCATAATAATTATAGGTAGGATCATAATCAAATTCAACAATGTAGCTATCATATAAATTTTTCTCATCATGATCCACATGCATGCAAAGTTGACACTCTTTCAAAATAGTGGGATTATCATCAAATAAATTCATGACCTCTCCAAACCCACTTTTATTAAAAAATCATAAGATTGAAAACTCTCCAAATATGCGGGATTCTTTTTCCCTAGAGTTGACACTCTTACAAACCCACTTTCAATAATATTGAAAACATTATTATCAATTTCATATTCATCGTGAGGCTTAAATAAATTTTCAAGATCATAGAAGAATCACCTCAATCATGATCATTGCAATAAGTAGTGGACATATCAAAATTAGCATCCCCAAGATTGGGGTTTTCCATATCACTAACACAATTGACATTAATAGAATTCATAATAACATCATTGCAATCATGTTTTCATTCAAGGAGCTATCATGAATCACTTTATAAATTTCTTCATTTAACACTTCATCACAATTTTCAGATTCATGAATCTCAAGCAAAACTTCATAAAGATAATCTAGTGAACACAATTCACTATCAATTGATTCATCATAATTGGATATTTTGAAAATATTAGCAAGTGGATGAGGATCCATATCAATAGATTTTTAGCAATAAAAGATGCAAGCAAATAGAAGAAACATGGCAACACAAGCAAAGTAGCAAACAAGAGATCTAACGAGAAAAAGGCAAATGAAAAAGAGGGCAAATAAAACGGCATTTTTTCGTGAAGTGGGGGAGATGAAAATGAGATGCAAATGGCAAATAATGTAAATTGCAAGGAGATGAGGTTTGTGATTAGGAACCTGATAGATGCTGATGATGTCTGTCTGGCAATGGCGCCAGAAATTCCTTTTCATGCGGCTTGAATTACGTCGATATTTCCCCAAAGAGTAAGGGATGATGCAACACAACCACGATAGGTATTTCCCTCAGTGACGAGACCAAGGTTTTCGGACCAGTACGAGAACCACGCAACACTATGTAAACGACACCTACACAAAAAGAACAAATACTTGCAACCCAACGTAAAAGAGGGGTTTTCAATCACTCCCGGGTAAAAGATAGGTAAAATCATAGTAGATTGGATAAATAGATCTCGCGGGAACGCGAGATAAAATAAATAATAATAAATTGCAGCAAGGTATTTTTGGTTGTTTGGATTAATAGATCTGAAAATAAAAGCAAATAAAAATAGATCTCGAAGGCAAATATGATAGAGAAGAGACCCGGGGGCCGTAGATTTCACTAGTGGCTTCTCTCGAGAAAAATAGCATACTGTGGGTATAAAAATTACTGTTGGGCAATTGATAGAACTTCAAATAATTATGATGATATCGAGGCAATGATCATTATATAGGCATCACATCCAAGATTAGTAGACCGACTCCTGCCTGCATCTACTACTATTACTCCACACATCGACCGGTATCCAGCATGCATCTAGTGTATTAAGTTCATAGAGAAATGGAGTAATGCAATAAGAACAATGACATGATGTAGACTAAATCTATTCTTGTAGGAATAGACCCCATCTTTTTATCCTTAATAGCAACGATACATATTTGTCATTTCCCCTTCTGTCACAGGGATTGAGCACCGTAAGATCGAACCCATCAAAAAGCACCTCTTCCCATGGCAAGAAAAATGAATATAGTCGGCCTAACTAAACCAAAGATTCGAAGAAGAAATACGAGGCTATAAGTAATCATGCACACTAGAGATCAAAAGACTCAAATAACTTTCATGGATAAAAACATAGATCTGACCATAAACTCAAAGTTCATCGGATCCCAACAAACACACCGCAAAAAGAGTTACATCAAATAGATCTCCAAGATATCATTGTATTGAGAATCGAAAGAGAGATAGGAAGCCATCTAGCTACTAAGTACGGACCCGTAGGTCTACAATGAACTACTCACACATCATTGGAGAGGCACCAATGAGGATGATGAACACCTCCGAGATGGTGTCTAGATTGGATCTGTGGTTTCTGGAACTTGCGGTGGCTGGAATTGTGTTTCGTCGACTCCCCTGGGGTGTTTGGAATATTGGGGTATTTATAGAGCAAAGAGGCAGTGTGGGAGGCCGGCGAGGTGGGCACAATCCACTAGGGCGTGCCTGGGCCCCTAGGCGCGCCCAGGTGGGTTGTGCCCCTCTTAGGGCATCCCTCTGGTACTTCTTTGTCCCATCATGTGTCTTCTGGCCCAGAAAAATTCTCCAAAATGTTTCGCTGTGTTTGGACTCCGTTTGGCATTGATTTTCGGCGAAGTAAAAAACAAGCAAAATACAACAACTGGCACTGGGCACTATGTCAATAGGTTAGTCCCAAAAAATGAAATAAAGTTGCTATAAAATAATTATAAAACATCCAAGAATGATAGTATAACAACATGGAACAATAAAAAAAATTATAGATATGTTGGAGACGTATCAGATATCCAGGTCCCGCTATTGGTTATTGGCCATAGAGGTGTCTCAGTCATGTCTGCATAGTTCTCGAACCCGCAGGGTATACACACTTAATGTTTGGTGACGATATAAGTCTAATTGACTTGTTATGGTGGTAACCGAAGGTTGTTTGGAGTCCCGGATGAGATCTCGAACATGAAGAGGAACTCCGGAATGGTCTGGAGGTGAAGATCGATATATAGGACGAAGGGAATCGGAGTCCAGAAGTGTTCCGGGGGTACCGGGTAATGACCAGGAGAACCAAGGGTTTCGGGGGCCCCGACAAGTGTTGGGGGCCTCATGGGCCAAGGGGAGGGAGCACACTAGCCCACTAAGGGGTGTGCGCCCCCTCACCCCTTTCCAGGATCACCAGGGGAGGTGGGGTGCCCCCTAGGGCTGCCTCCACCTGGCTTCGGGGGCAAGCCACTCTAGGGTTTCCCTAGGGGCACCCCCATCTATGGTGGCCGCCCCCTCCCCCATAGGGGAAACCCTATGGCGCCCCTCCTCCTCCCTCCCCCCTATATATAGAGGGGTAGAGGGAGGGCAGCCACAGCCCATATATGCCACGGCGCTGCCCTCCCTCTCCCTCGTAGTCCATCTTCTCTCCACACAACTTAGCGAAGCTCTGGCGAGATTTTCCACCACCACTGCATCACGCAGTCGTGCTACCGGAGGACTCAAGCTACTACTTCACCTTCGCTCGCTAGATCGAGGAGGTGAGGGCGTCACCAAGCCGTATGTCTATTGAACACGGAGGTGCCATCCGTTTGGCACTTGGATCGGGAATTTGCGGGACGGATCGTGATTGGATCGTGAAGATGTTCTACTGCATCAACCACGCTTCTTAACGCTTCTGCTTAGCGATCTACAAGGGTATGTAGATGCAATATCTCATCTCGTAGATGTTCATCCCCTAGATTGATCTTGGTGAGCGTAGGAAATTTTTTGTTTCCCATGCAACGTTCCCCTACAGTGGCATCATGAGCTAGGTCTTGCGTAGATGACATCACGAGTAGAACACGAAGGAGTTTGTGGGTGTTGATATTCACATTGCTTCCTTCCTTGGTATTTTCTTGATTCAACGGTATTGTGGGATGAAGCGGCCGAGACCAACTTTACATGTCCACGTACATGAGTCCGGTTCCATCGACTGACATGCAACTTGTTGCATAAAGATGGCTGTCGGGTGTCTGTCTCTCCCACCTTAGTTGAATCGGATTCGACAAAGGTGGTCCTTATAGAAGGTTAAATAGATAGCAACTTGCATACACCATTGTGGCTTTGTGTAGGTAAGAATCGTTCTTGCTAGATACCCATAGCAGCCACGTAAAACATGCAACAATAAATTAGAGGACGTCTAACTTGTTTTTGAGGGTATGTTGTGATATGATATGGCCAAAGACATGATGAGATATATTTGACGTATGAGACGATCATGTTTTGTATAGTTTATCACGACTTGCGTGTCGATGAATATGGCAACCGGCAGGAGCCGTAGGGTTTTCTTAATTATTGTATGACATGTGTGTCAATCATTAAGCGCTATGTAATGCTTTACTTTATCGCTAAATGGTAGCAATAGTTGTAGAAGCATGGTTGGCGTGACAACCCCGATGATGACACGATGATGGAGATCATGGTCTCTTGCCGGTGACGATGGAGATCATACCGGTACTTTGGAGATGGAGATCAAAAGCACAAGATGATGGACATATCATGTCACTTATGATTTTCATGTGATGTTAATCCTTTTATGAATCTTATTTTGCTTAGGATGATGGTAGCATTATAAGGTGACCCCTCACTAAAATTTCAAGATAAAAATTGTGTTCTCCCCAAGTGTGCACTGTTGCAAAAGTTCATCGTTTCGAAGCACCACGTGATGATCGGATGTCATAGACTCTACGTTCGCATACAACGGGTGCAAGCTAGTTTTGCACATGCGGAACACTTGGGTTAAACTTGATGAGCCTAGCACGTACAGACATGGTTCGGAACACAAGAGACCGAAAGGTCAAACACGAGTCATATAGTAGATATGATCAACATGGAGATGTTCACCTTTGAAACCACCTCATCTCATGTGATGATCGGACTTGGGTTGGTGAATTTGGATCGTGTTACACTCAGACAACCGGAGGGATGTTGATTTGAGTGGGAGTTCTTAAGTAATATGATTAATTGAACTCATTTCTCATGAACAATAGTCTAAACTATCTTTGCAAATTATTTTGTAGATCAATGGCTCGTGCAGTAGCTCCCTTGAATTTCAATGCATTCCTAGATAAAGTTAAGCTGAAAGATGATTCAAGCAACATTGTAGAGTGGGCCTATAATCTGAGGATTATCCTCATGGCTGGCCAAAAGTCTAATGTCCTTGATGCACCGCTTGGTATGCCACCCCCTCCAGCGACTGTGTACATTGTGAACGCGTGGCAGTCATGTATTGATGACTACTCAATAGTTTAGTGTGGCATTCTTATGGCTTAGAACTGGGACTACAAAGGCGTTTTGAACGTCATGGAGCATATGAGATGTTCCAGGAGTTGAAGTTTATCTTTTAGAAGAATGCCCGGATCGAGAGGTATGAGACCTCTGATAAATTCTATGCCTGCAAGATGGAGGAGAACGGGTCTATCAGTGAGAACATACTCAGAATGTCTGGGTATTACAACCGTCTGGCTGAGTTGGGAGTTGAGCTCCCGCCAGAGGCTGTCACTGACAGAGTTACTCAATCGCTATCACCTAGCTACAAGAGCTTTGTGTTGAACTATAACATGCAAGGGATGAACAAGTTAGTCTCCGAACTATTCACGATGCTGAAAGTCTCTGAGTTAGACATCCAGAAGGAGCATCAAGTGTTGATGGTGAATAAAACCACTAGTTTCAATAAAGGCAAGGGAAAGAAGGGAAACTTCAAGAAAGGTGACAAAGCAGTTGCTCCTCCCATGCAGAAACCCAAGGCTGGACCCAAGCTAGAGACTGGGTGCTTCTATTGCAAGGGAACTGGCCACTGGAAGCGAAACTGCCCCAAGTATCTGGCTGACAAGAAGGGGGCCAACGTCAACAAAGGTATATATGATATACATGTTATAGATGTGTACCTTACCAACTCTCGTTGTAGTGCCTGGGTATTTGATACCGGTTCAGTTGCTCACATTTGCAACTCAAAGCAGGAACTATGGAATAGATGGAGGCTGGCGAAGGACGAAGTGATGATGCATGTGCGAAATGGTTCCAAGGTTGATGTGATCGCTGTCGGCACGCTCGCTCTTCGATTACCATCGGGATTAGTGATGAACCTGAATAATTGTTATTTAGTGCCTGTGTTGAGCATGAACATTATATTTGGATCTTGTTTAGTGCGAGATGGTTACTCATTTAAATAAGAGAATAATGGTTGTTCTATTTATATGGGTAACATCTTTTATAGTCATGCACCCATTGTGAGGGGCTTATTCTTATTGAATCTCAATAGTGATGATACACATGTTCATAACATGGATGAAAAAAGATGTAGAGTTGATAATGATAATACCACTTTCTTGTGGAACTGCCGCTTAGGTCATATTGGTCTAAAGCGCATGAAGAAACTCCATGCTGATGGACTTTTGGAGTCACTTGATTTTGAATCACTTGACACATGCGAACCATGCCTCCTGGGCAAGATGACTATGACCCTATTTTCCGGAACAATGGAACGGGCAAGTGACTTGTTGGAAATCATACATAGTGATGTGTGCGGTCCAATGAGAATTGACGCGTGTAGTGGATATCATTACTTTCCCACCTTCACCGATGATTTGAGTAGATATGGGTATATTTACTTAATGAAGCACAAGTCTGAGACGTTTGGAAATTTCAAGCAATTTCAGAGTGAAGTTGAGGATCATCGTAACAAGAAGATTAAATTCCTACAATCTGATCGAGGGGGGGAGTATCTGAGTTATGAGTTTGGCAATCAATTAAAACAACGTGGAATTTTTTCATAGTTGACACCAGCTGGAAAACCACAACGCAATGGTGTGTCCGAATGTCGTAATCGTACCCTATTGGATATGGTGCGTTCTATGATGTCTCTTGCCGATTTGCGACTATCATTTTGGGGTTATGCGTTAGAGATAACTGCAGTCACTTTAAATAGGGAACCATCTAAGTCTGTGGAGACAACACCGTATGAACTGAGGTTTGGCAAGAAACCTAAGTTGTCGTTTCTTAAGGTTTGGGGTTGCGATGGTTATGTCAAAAGGCTTCAGCCAGAAAAGCTTGAACCTAAAACGATCCATTTATGGACTGGTGCAAGCATCTCGGAGTTGGAATCTTTGCTTTGATGAGGTGATCAAAGCGTTTGGGTTTATACAAGTTTTTGGACAATCTTGTATTTACAAGAAAGTGAGTGGGAGCTCTATAGCGTTTCTAATATTATATGTGGATGACATATTGTTGATTGGAAACAATATAGAACTTTTGGAAAATATGAAGGAATATTTGAACAAGAGTTTTTCAATGAAGGACCTAGGAGAAGCTGCTTTCATATTAGGCATCAAGATCTATAGAGATAGATTGAGACGCTTGATACGTCTCCAACGTATCTATAATTTTTTATTGTTCCATGCTATTATATTATCTGTTTTGGATGTTCAATATGCATTAATATGCTATTTTATATTATTTTTGGGACTAACCCATTAACCTAGAGCCTAGAGCCTAGTGCTAGTTTCTGTTTTTTTCCTTGTTTTGAGTTTTACAGAAAAGGAGTATCAAACTGAGTCCAAACGAAATAAAACTTCCGCAATGATGTTTCTTGGACCAGAAACACCCAACAGACTTGGGGAGGAGGCACTACTACAGGATGCTGCTAACGCGACACTACGATCAGAGACCCTTCGACAAAACTGTGTGCGATGCAATAATCGCAAACGGTGGTGTAAAAGAACCGTCAAAAAAGGTGCAAAACATTAGCGATGGCGGAGCCATCAAACACGGTTCAGATTTTAGTTACGTGTGCGATGCAGGGCATATGGTTCAATCCAATGAACTGTTTGCGATGAGGCGGAACAAAAGAAATGGGCAGCCTGATGAAGGCGTGTGCGATATACAGCATACGGTTCCCTCGGATGAACTGTTTGTGATTAGGCAACACAAAAGAAATGGTCAGCCAGATCAAGGTGTGTGTGATTGACGGTATACACTTCAAAAGGATTAACTGTCTATGATTAGGCAACATAACATAAACGAGTCAGCCAGATCAAAGTGTCTGTGATTGATGGCATACACTTCACATGGATGAACTGTTTGCGATTAGCCACAACAAACTGAAACAGTTAATAGATCAACGTGTGTGCGCTAGACGGGCACACACATTCTAATTAAAAGAAGCATGCGCGATGGTAATAACGAGCACACATGGTTGTTGGAACAAGATGTGTGCTGACATTGCCTATTGCGGTGCACCCTATGGTGCAAACACCACGTACGCGGCCGAGAAGGCATGCGTGCCCACGTTACGCCTTCCGGGAGTAGTGCCACACTTATAACCGTCAGTAAATTTTGAGCATGCGTCCCGTCACATTCCAAATTGCAAACCTGTTCACACCAATCAAAACCTAAACGATTTCCCACTTAGGAGCGTATTACTACTCGGTTATAAATACTACTACTCTAAGATGACTGCACATTCCTCCTTAGCTGCTCATCCACAAAACAAAGTCATTCATCATCGTTCCCTTTGCGTCTGCCATGGCCAGCGTGAGTTCTGGGTCGAGAGATTGCCACCAGGGAGATGCGAGCATGGAAGCGGAAGCACGAGAGATGTCCCGCCTCGCCGCGAACGCAGCCGGCATGTCCCGCTGCGCGGCCATAGCAGCACAGAGGTCCTGTCGCGCCGCTAAAGCAGCACGTAGGTCTTGCCGCGCCGTCAATGCAGCAGACTGGGCCGGCCGCGCCCCGAAACCAGAAGAGATGTCCCGCCGCGTCGCGAATGCAATAGAGATGTCCTCCCGCACCGCGATAGCCTGGGAAAATGTCTCGCGGGCAGGCGAGGACTCTTACAAGCGCATGCATGCGATCGTCCATAGCCAGATGGATCAGATCTCTGGCTGGGCGAGGTTGCAGGATGACATGAAAGCCTCTTTTGCCGGCGTCATCTGGCAACTAAATGAGAGTAATGCGAAGCTCCGTGCCGAGCGTGACCTGCTGAGGGCGAAGATTATCAGAAGTGCGGAGCAGCAGGAGGAGACCGCTGCCTTGTTGAAGAGGACCGGCGTCATTGTCGAGAAACTTTTGGACGAGAATGCCATGCTGCATCGAGCGCAGAAGTCTGGTGGAGGAATTTGTGGATGCTCTCAAGGAGCATCTTGAGGACAAGAGAGAGATCATCGCTACTCGCCGTAGAGACTAGTTCCCGTGGCCTGCAGCAACATAGAGATCAACGAGCCAGATCGTTGTCTTCCTTCTTGTTTTTCCCTTGTGTATTTTGGGCGTTGCCGCATGTGGCTTTTTTTAATTATGTTCCTAAATATGTAAGACAATTATTATCCATTGTCATCGTCCTTATATTCATCATGCTTGCTATAAGTCGCAGTCGATGCTATATAGGTCCGTCAGATCTTACATCAACATCCGTGCAAAACTTTCTTTTCAGATTTTCATTTTTCTCTCTTAAATCTCAGTCAAGTCAGACATATAGGCACGCCATAGAACAGGGGCTCGGGCGCCATTAATGGAGACGTTGGGAGGGAGGTGCGCGGCGGGTAGTGTTCAAAGGGCTCTCCTCCCGATGAGCACGCGCAGGGGTCTGATCGCACGCCTCCCGTACTCAAATAGCTACCCCGCACAACACCTCCTAGACAATAAAAAAGGGGACGTGTGGCGACACGTAATTGGTATGTAGAACACCCACGGTTTCAATAATACTTGTGTTTCCGATTAGTAATGTGACAACACTTGTTCCAAAATGACTTTGTTGATTGTTAATATGTGCGCCTTCGCAAATCGGACAGAAAAATTACCACATCATGTTGGTGCCATGTCCTGACACCATGCCAAGTTTCATGATTTTTAGACGTGTTTTGGATTTATAGGAATTAAAAAAAACAAGTTTCTCAATCTTTCCGGCCGAGCAACGACGCCCAGATGTTTAAATTTCATTCCCATTTCTTGCATGGGACCTAGAAATTCACACAAGGACACACATGTGATTTTTCAAGCAACTTTGGTGCATCGAAGCCTGTGCTTGTAGTTCAAATTTGAATTATGCACATTAAATGCGCAAAAACTCAATTAATGTATAAAAAAGGCCAAACAAACCCGGAATAATTCCAAAATTTAGCACGATACTTCTATTTGGTCTAATCTTCCTGTGTAAAAAATTAAGGCGGGAGAAGGTAGTGTATGTATCTCGTTTCGCACACGGAGGTGACATGTTCCCTCTCGGAACCACGAGCCTTCTCGAGGGAAGCTCCGGTTTGCAAGAAGCTTACATCAAAGCTTGTCCCAATTCGGCCAAAAAATTTACCGTAGCATGTTGGTGCCATGTCATGACACCATGCCAAGTTTCATGATTTTCAGGCGTGTTTTGGATTTACAAGAATTAAAAAAACCGAGTTTCTCAATCTTTTCGGCCGAGCCATGACGCCCAGATGTTTGAATTTCATTCCCATTTCTTGCATGGGACCTAGAAATTCACCCAAGGACACACATGTGAATTTTCAACCAACTTTGGTGCACTAGAGCCTGTGATTGTGGTTTAAATTTGAATTATGCACATTAAATACGTAGAAACTCAATTAATGTATAAAAAGGCCAAACGAACCCGGAATAATTCCAAAATTTAGCACGATACTTCTATTTGGTCTAATCTGCCTATGTAAAAAAATTAAGGCAGGAGAAGGCAGTGTATGTATCTCGTTTCGCACACGGAGGTGACACGTTCCCTCTTGGAACCATGAGCCTTCTTGAGGGAAGCTCCGCAAGAAGCTTACACGAAAGCTTGTCCCAATTCGGCCAAAAAAATTACCGCAGCATGTTGGTGCCATGTCATGACACCATGCCAAGTTCCATGATTTTCAGGCGTGTTCTGGATTTACAGGAATTAGAAAACCAAGTTTCTCAATCTTTCCGGCCGAGCCACGACGCCTAGATGTTTGATTTTCATTCTCATTTCTTGCATGGGACCTAGAAATTCACCCAAGGACACACATGTGATTTTTCAACCAACTTTGGTGCACTGGAGCCTGTGCTTGTAGTTCAAATTTGAATTATGCACATTAAATGCACATAAACTCAATTAATGTATAAAAAAGGCCAAACGAACCCAGAATAATTCCAAAATTTAGCACGATACTTTTATTTGGTCTAATCTGCTTGTGTAAAAAAATTAAGGCGGGAGAAGGTAGTGTACGTATCTCATTTCGCACACAGAGGTGATACTTTCCTCTCGGAACCACGAGCCTTCTTGAGGGAAGCTCCGGTTTGCAAGAAGCTTACACCAAAGCTTGTCCCAATTCGGCCAAAAAAATTACCGCAACATGTTGGTGCCATGTCATGACACCATGCCAAGTTTCATGATTTTCAGGCGTGTTTTGGATTTACAGGAAATAGAAACCCAAGTTTCTCAATCTTTTCGTCCAAGCCACAAGGCCCAGAGTTTGAATTTCATTCCCATTTCTTGCATGGGACCTGTAAATTCACCCAGAGACACACATGTGATTTTTCAACCAACTTTGGTGCACTGGAGAATGTGCTCGTAGTTCAAATTTGAATTATGCACATTAAATGCGCATAAACTCAATTAATGTATAAAAAAGGCCAAACGAACCCGGAATAATTCCAAAATTTAGCACGTTACTTCTAGTGGTCTAATCTGTCTGCGTAAAAAAATTAAGGCGGGAGAAGGCAGTGTACGTATCTCGTTTCGCACACGGAGGTGACATGTTCCCTCTCGGAAGCACGAGCCTTCTTGAGGGAAGCTCCGGTTTGCAAGAAGTTTACACCAAAGCTTGTCCCAATTCGGCCAAAAAATTTACTGCAACATGTTGGTGCCATGTCATGACACCATGCCAAGTTTCATGATTTTCAGGCATGTTTTGGATTTATAGGAATTAAAAAACCAAGTTTCTCAATCTTTTCGGCTGAGCCACAAGCCCAGATGTTTGAATTTCATTCCCATTTCTTCCATGGGACCTATAAATTCACCCAAAGACACACATGTGATTTTTCAACAAACTTTGGTGCATTGGAGCATGTGCTTGCAGCTCAAATTTGAATTATGCACATTAAATGTGCAGAAACTCAATTAATGCATAAAAATGCCAAATGAACCCAGAATAATTCCAAATTTAAACACGACACTCATGTACTAGTTGCATGTTCACTGTACATGAATGTTCTAGCAATTAAAACACCATCCTTTCCCTCCATAACACCATTTTTTCTTTCAAAACATAATGAAAAAAAATCAGGTATACCACAAATTGTTTACTTGAAAGATTCGTGTGGGATGCGATATAAAATATCTTGGCGCACCGTCTTGTCTGGCTTACGTAGGAAGCTTTGTCATCTACAGTCCACCGCCCCCGCTTGAACCACACTTGCGCGCTAGTTTCCCGCGGCACCGAGTGAATTTTTTTGCCACCGTAGAAATATCTATCTCCCCGACCCCTCCCTCCTACCAAAAGCCACATTTCCACTATTCCTCTTTGCTTTCCAAGTTTAATCCTTCATTGCTGCTTACTGGCAGCTCAGCCTCCTCGCCGGCGATCCTTCTTCTTGCAGCGCCGCCTCCTTGCCGGCTACCCTTCTTCTTGCAGCGCAGCCTCCTCGCCGGCGACCCTTCTTCTTGCAGCACCGCCTATTCGCCGGTGACCCTTGTTCTTGCAGCGCCGCCTCTTCGCCGGCGACCCTTCTTCTTACTGCGCGGTCTCCTCGACGCTGACAGTTCTTCTTGCTGCGCGGCCTCGTCGATATGGTCAGGTAATCCACATCCCACCCACACCATCCTCCTCCTTTCCCGTCCCGCATGCCCCGACTGACGGCGCAACACCTTCCACCGAAATCACTGCCCCCTCCTCCAATTGAGCGTCGCCCACAGCCATTTTACATGCAGTATAACGTGGAGCTCAATAGCATGCGGCCGCACGCGCGCACGAGGTCGCTATGGCTGCCATGCGTGTCGACCGCCAGATCTTGGAGGAGCACCTCGTCTTCGAGGCCATCGTCGACACAGCCACGCGGTTGTCTACTTTAAAATACAGTTCGTGTTGTTTTCTCGAGGCCACTGCCAGTGCCTTCTAGTGATTTGTCCTCTGTAATGTTAATATGCAATCTGATGTTCAGTTAACAGTTTGGTCCTTTGAAATGTAGTGTTTAGTTAACACTTCGGTCCAACAATTGCTACATTTCGTAGTACTGTTCTCAAGCATTCTTTGTTTTGTTAACTGTCTTATCTTCTAGTACATGTTTCTGTTCTGCAATGTCGTGCTCAGTTAACTATTTTGGTTCATTTGGTCTACTGTCCATTTAACTGTTTGGTTCAGTTCTGCAATTTGATTTTCATTTGCTCTGGGTACAATTTTGTATTGTTATGCATGTGAGACCAATCAAATTTCGCTGTACTCAATACATATTCTACTAATAGTATGGCAACTCTCAGTTAACCTGATCAAGATCTTCCTTATGTGTGTTGCGGGGAAACAATGGGAGACACTGCGGTTTACCATCGAGGTTTGTTCAAGCAGGGTCCTTTGGCTACTAGCACATTATTGTGCAATTGCAGGAATCACTCTAATATTTAGGTTTCTTACAATTTGTTCTTGCACATGTAGGTCCTGCTGTCAGAGGCTTAGACCCACTGTTCGACCCATTTTGCATATGGGGAAATGAGATGTCCATGAATATCAGTCAAGTCAAGAAACTCAGAAAGATTGTTAGGATGAAGAAACTTGCAACAAATAACAGCAAGATCTTTGTTCACACAATGAAGAAGACATCAGTCAACTATAGGATGGTACCGACTCTTTTACCTTGTTTTTACCCCTTGCGCCAGTTCAAAATCTACAACAATGATTTATGCATAGCTTTGTTTTCAGTACTTTTCAAAGCAGTTCACCAATGATTGCCTCTCAAACCACCTGCATGGTCAAGAGGTGAGGAAGGTATTCATTCAACACCCACGGTACAATATTGAAGTCTTTCTGAAGAGGACGAAGGTTGGGCAGGCAATTATCCATAGCCACTGGCCTAAAGTTGCAAAGACATTCAACATCACTGAAGGCTCAATATTTGCCTTCCGCTTCTGCAGTTTCCCAGATGAGATTCATCTGTCTATTTAACGTGTATGATGCTACTTTCCAAAGGTTTTTGATGCTACATGTGAAACTTGGTGCTGTTGTGTAATGGCATAACTGAGTGCCAAAGCTATCTGATGTAATTTGATTATGAAATCCTGGTTGCTTTTATACGGATATGAAATATCTGGCGTGTTTTATAAGAAAGATCAGTTTTATTAGTACATGGATTATCAATAATATGCTAATTACCCTGCTTATTGGGGTTTTCTATTGCAGACGGTTACTCAGACAACACCATGGGCGATGAAGTTAAACAAACCGCACGGTTTCTAGAAAGTAGGCATGTTCGATCAACTAACAATCACACACGGCTTCCGACAGCGAACTGTTTGCGTTAGGCCACCTTGCACAAACGTTTCCACACAAAGAACTGTGTGTGATATACATACCTACGGAAATGTTTTTCTAGGATTCACCGTGTGGGATGTACATACCTACGGAAATGATTGTCTGGGATTCACCGTGTGGGATGTACATACCTATGGAAATGATTTTCTGGGATTCACTGTGTGGGATGTACATACCTACGGAAATGTTTTTCTTGGATTACCATGTGGGATGTACATACTTACGGAAATGATTGGGTTTCGAAGCCTCGCCCGATCGCACACGACCCCAGCCTGTGTCCCACGAGGGCCTATCCCCGATGATTTCTGGGTCGTGTGGGAAGGACCCCCCCTATCGCCCACACTCACTTGGCGACGGTTCCAAATGCTGTCGTGAAAAGGGATTAAAAACCGTTTGTATAGCACGTCGCTGTACCAGTGAGTCCAGAAGAGTCCCGAGGGCACCACAAGCCCTCAGGGCACACCCTAGGGGGGCATGCTTGTGGGCCCATCGGGAGTCCACCGACCACAATCTCAGCTCTATAAATCCTAAAATATTCCCAAACCACCAGAAGCATCCACAAAAATAATTTTCATCCGCCGCAAGCCTCTGTTCCCGTGAGATCCCATCTTGGGGCCTTTTTCCGGCACCCTGCTAGAGGGGTATTCGATCACAGAGGGCATCTACATCAACTCTATTGCCCTTCCAGTGAAGTGTGAGTAGTTTACCACAGACCTACGGGTCCATAGCTAGTGGCTAGATGGTTTCTTCTCTCTCTATGATCTTCAATACCATGTTCTCCTCGATGTTCTTCGAGTTCTATCCGATGTAATATTCCTTTTCGGTATGTTTGTCGAGAGCCGATGAATTGTGGATTTATGATCAGATTATCTATGAATATTATTTGAGTCTTTTCTGAATTCTTATATGCATGCACTACTACAGGATGCTGCTACCGCGACACTACGATCAGAGACCCTTTAACAAAACTATGTGTGATGCACTAATCGCAAACTAGGATGTAAAAAACCATCAAAAAATATGGAAGACGTTTGCGATGGTGGAGACATCAAACACGGTACAGATTTTAGTTACGTGTGCGATGTTGGGCATATGGTTGATCCAGCAGAACTGTTTGTGATGAGGCAGAACAACAGAAACAGGCATCCATATCAATGTGTGTGTGATATACGACATACAATTCGCTCTGATGAACTGTGTGCTATTAGGGAATGCAACAGAAATGGTTAGCCAGATAAAGGCGTGTGTGATATACGGCATACAGTTCACTCGGACAAACTGTTTTCGATTAGGGAAGAGAACATAAATGGTTCAATTTAACAAGATGTGTGTGATATGCAGCATTTGAGATGAGCCAAAAGAACACAAACGATTCATGTCAACAAGATGTGTGTGATACGGAGCAAACAACCCACTCGGATGAACTGTTTGCGATGAGAAATTATAACACAGATGGTTACTATAGTAAGTTTGTGTGCGATTCTGTTTGTACAAAAAACTTTGAAAAATGCAAACTAGTTGCTTGCGGTGGCTAGTAGTATCACACACGATGCGTCTGCTAGTAATCATGTGCGATGATTAGTAAGTTACACATAATGAATGGCCGCAAGGGTGATATGCGTTCATGGAGTCTGAGAAGACCGTCGTCGGAAGGCTGTCGGCTCAGCCTTTTAGCCTATATTTTATTATAATTGTATGCATAAGTAGGTCGTGAGTGATTTTTGCCTTGCCGCATGTGGCATTTTAAATTATCCTGAATTTGTAAGTCAATTATTAACCATTTCCATTGTAGGCCTAGAACCATCAATAAATTTTGACTTTGTTTCTCGTCACATTGCAGATTACAACGCAATAAGTAATTGCAAATCTGTTCACACATATCAAACTAATATGTGTTCACACCGAACAAACTAATATGTGTTCACACTGATCAAACTAATATGTGTTCACACTTAGCACCGGGCTATAAAAACTACCCACTCGAAAATTACTTCACAGTTCATCTCCTCATCACCCACAAAACTGGTCTTTCCTATCAAGTCATTCCGCCATGAACAGTAGGAGGAGTTTCGGGTGGACATATAACCAGGCAACAAAGACCAAGGCCGCGGGTGCACTAGAGAGGTCCCGCCGTGAAGCGGCAGCCGCATCAGAGATGTCCCGGCATGCCGCAGATCCCTCGAACGAGCTCTCACGGGAACATGAGGGCTCTCACAAGTGCACTCGCCGCGTTAGCGATCACGACAAGCTAGCATTGCTGAAGTCCTTGGCCGGTGACGATGACATTCTCGATGGCCTCATTAAGCAGTAGGAGCTGGTCGACGGCTTGATGAAGCTGCTCGAGATCAGCGATGCCTCGGTTGACAAGGCGACCAGCCTTGTCGAGCAACTCATGGGTGACAATGCGAAGCTCCTCAAGGCGCTCACCGAGGAGGAGGAGGCCGCCGGCTGGAAGATGCTGCATGAGCAGAGAAGTGCCTCGGGGATGACCCTGACAGCGGTCGTCGAGGAACTGATAGGTGACTTGAGGAAGCTCCGAATCGAGCGCGAGCAGGAGGTGGAGGAATCCGTGGCTGCTTTCAAGCAAAGTCGTGAGGAATTGAAGAAGGAGCTGGAGGATGTCATCGCCCGGGATCCATCGACGAGTAGAGACAGTAGTGACCCAGATCGTTGTCTGCGATTTCCTTCTTCTCTTGCCCCCGTGTCTTCCGGGCTTTGCCGCATGTGGCATTTTAAATTATCCGAAATATGTAAGAGAATTATTATCTGCGCCATTGTAAATTTGTCGTTGTATTATCCGTTGCCATTTTATTTGTCGTCGAATTATCCGGTGCCTATGTGGCAATTTAAATTAGGCTGGAATACGAGTTGAAAACACGAAGAAAGCAAATGTTGCCATGGGATCACAAGCAAACACCCTCCATCCAGGTGCTTTAGTTAACCCATTAATGGAGAAGTTGTGAGCAAGGCGGGCGACGGCTGGTGGATGGAAGTCAAAGAGCTTGCTTCCTAATGAGCATGGGCAGCCTTGCTACTCGCACGAGTCCTGTCGAGCCTGCGAGGTGGACAGGATGCATGCGTCCTGTCGAGCCTGCATGGCGGACTGCTCGCACGCGTCTCGTCGAGCCTGCACAGCAAACTTCTTACACTCGTCCCATCTAATCAAACAGCTGCACGCATGCCACCGAGTATGGTTAAATTTTGACACGGTTCATATAATACAACTTTTTGTGATATTAATGTGTCAGCTATTTGTTTCAAAAAGGACTTCGTTGGCTATTAATGTGTGCACCTTGTCTCAAACTAGACGATTTTTTACCATGACATATATGTGCCATGTCATGAAACCATGCCAAGTTTCATGTTTTTTCGGTGAGTTTCAATTTACTAGGATTTAAAAACCAAGATTCTCAATGTTCCAAGATGACAAGAAGCTTGTAATTCATTCCCATTCCTTAAATGAGACCTAAACATGCACCCAATGACACATGTACGATTTCCCAACCATTTTGCTTCACTGGAGCATGTGCTCTTAGTTCAAATTTGAATTATGGACTATGAGGGGGCATGTTTCCCTACCGGAACCACGAGGGTTGCGAGAAGTTTGGGTTTGTAAGAGGCTTGTAATATAGCTTCGCTCAAATTGGACAATTATATGTACCACGTAGTAACACCATGCCAAGTTTCATGATTTCCTGGTGAGTTTTGGATTTATAGAGATTTAAAAACCGAGATTCGCAATGTTTGTGGCCAAGCCAGGACGGCGAGATGGTTGAACTCATTCCCATTCGTTCCATGGGACCTAAACATGCACCCCAAGGACACATGGACATTTTTTCTAGCCATTTTGGTGCACTTGAGCATGTATTTGTAATTCGGATTTGAATTATGGACATTAAATGCCTAGAAAACTCAATTAATAAATAAAAAAGGTCAAACAAACCCTAAATAATTTCGAAGTTCAGCATGAATCTCCTGTTTTTCTGTGTTGCGTGGAGAAGAAAATTGAAGGCTAGAAGAGGGAGCGATTATCGTTTCGCCACAAGGGGACACGTTTCCCTATCGAAACCTCGAGGGTTCTTGCGACAGGCTCCGGTTTGTAAGAGGTTTGTAATAAAGCTTGGCCCAAATTGGCAATGTTTTTACCATGACATATATGTGCCATGATGTGACACCATGCCACCTTTGATGACTTTTTGGTGAGTTTGGGATTTATGGGGATTTAAAAACTGAGATTCCAAATGTTTGAGGATGAGCCAGGACGCCGGTATAGTTGTAATTCATTCCGATTCCTAGCATGGGTCCTAAACATGCACCCAAGGACACATGTATAATTTTTCTAGCCATTTTGGTGAACTAGAGCATGTATTTGTAGTTCAGATTTGAATTATGGACATTAAATGCCTAGGAAACTCAGTTGGTGTATAAAAAGGCCAAATGAACCCTGAATAAGTTTAAATTTCAGCATTGATATCTTGTTGTTCCATGTTACCTGTAGAAGAAAATACAAGGCGAAAGAGGCAGTCATTATGTTTCACCACAAGGGGAACACGTTTCCCTATCAGAACCATGAGGCTTCTTTGAGAGAAGCTCCGGTTTGTAAGAGGTTTGTAATAAATCTTGGTCCAAATTGGTAATGTTTTTACCACGACATATATGTGCCATGACGTGACACCATGCCAACTTTCATGAATTTCTGGTGAGTTTAGGATTTACGGGGATTTAAAAACCGAGATTCCAAATGTTTGAGGACGAGGCAGGACGCCGATATGGTTGTAATTCATTCCCATTCCTGGCATGGGACCTAAACAGGCACCCAAGGACACATGCATAATTTTTCTAGCCATTCTGGTGATCTGGAGCATGTATTTGAAGTTCATATTTGAATTATGGACATTAAATGCCTAGGAAACTCAATTAGTGTATAAAAACGCCAAACGAACCCTGAATAAGTTTAAATTTTAGCACATATATCATGTCATTTCATGTTGCCCATAGAAGAAAATACAAGGCGAAAAGAGGCAGTGATTACGTATCGCCCACAAGGGGAAAATGTTTCCCTATCGGAACCACGAGGCTTCTTTGAGAGAAGCTCCGATTCATAAGAGGTTTGTAATAAAGCTTGGCCCAAATTGGACAATGTTTTTGCCACGACATATATGTGCCATGACGTGACACAATGCCAACTTTCATGACTTTCTAGTGAGTTTAGGATTAACGGGGATATAAAAACCGGGATTCCAAATGTTTGAGGACGAGCCAGGACGCCAGTGTGGTTGTAATTCATTCCCATTCCTGGCATGGGACCTAAACATGCACCCAAAGACACATGTATAATTGTTCTAGCCATTTTGGTGAACTGGAGCATGTATTTGAAGTTCAGATTTGAATTATGAACATTAAATGCCTAGGAAACTCAATTAGTGTATAAAAAGGCCAAACGAACCCTGAATAAGTTTAAATTTCAGCACAGATATCCTGTCATTCCATGTTGCCCGTAGAACAAAATACAAGGCGAAAATAGGCAGTGATTATCGTTTCACCCACAAGGGGGACACGTTTCCCTGATACGTCCATTTTGCATCATGCTTTTATATCGATATTTATTGCATTATGGGCTGTTATTACACATTATGTCACAATACTTATGCCTATTCTCTCTTATCTTACAAGGTTTACATGAAGAGGGAGAATGCCGGCAGCTGGGATTCTGGGCTGGAAAAGGAGCAAATATTAGAGACCTATTCTACACAACTCTAAAAGTCCTGAAACTTCACAGAAGTTATTTCCAGAATATATAAAAAATACTGAGCGCAAGAAGTACCAGAGGGGGTCCACCCACCATCCACGAGGGTGGGGGCGCGCCCTACCCCCTTGGGCGCGCCCCCTGCCTTGTGGGCCCACTGGTGGCCCTCCGATGCCCATCTTCTGCTATATGAAGTCTTTCGTCGAGGAAAAAATCATAAGCAAGCTTTCAGGACGAGACTCCGCCGCCACGAGGCGGAACCTTGGCGGAACCAATCTAGGGCTCTGGCGGAGCTATTCTGCCGGGGAAACTTCCCTCCGTGAGGGGCAAATCATCACCATCGTCGTCACCAACGATCCTCTCATTGGGAGGGGGTCAATCTCCATCAACATCTTCACCAGCACCATCTCCTCTCCAACCCTAGTTCATCTCTTGTATCCAATCTTTGTATCCAAACCTCAGATTGGTACCTGTGGGTTGATAGTAGTGTTGATTACTCCTTGTAGTTGATGCTAGTTGGTTTACTTGGTGGAAGATCATATGTTCAGATCCATTATGCATATGAATACCCCTCTGATTATGAACATGAATATGCTTTGTGAGTAGTTACGTTTGTTCCTGAGGACATGGGAGAAGTCTTGCTATTAGTAGTCATGTGAATTTGGTATTCGTTCGATATTTTGATGAGATGCATGTTGTCATCCCTCTAGTGGTGTCATGTGAACGGCGAATACATGACACTTCACCATTGTTTGGGCCTAGAGGGAGGCATTGGTAAGTAATAAGTATATGATGGGTTGCTAGAGTGACAGAAGCTTAAACCCTAGTTTATGCATTGCTTCATAAGGGGCTGCTTTGGATCCATATGTTTCATGCTATGGTTAGGTTTACCTTAATACTTCTGTTGTAGTTGAGGATGCTTGCAATAGGGGTTAATCATAAGTGGGATGCTTGTCCAAGTAAGGATAGTACCCAAGCACCGGTCCACCCACATATCAGATTATCAAAGTACCGAACGTGAATCATATGATCGTGATGAAAACTAGCTTGACGATAATTCCCATGTGTCCTCGGAAGCGCTTTACATCATATAAGAGTTTTTCCAGGCTTGTCCTTTGCTATGAAAAGGATTGGGCCATCTTGCTGCACCTTATTTACTTTCATTACTTGCTACTCATTACAAATTACCTTATCACAAAACTATCTGTTACCGATAATTTCAGTGCTTGCAGAGAATACCTTACTGAAAACTGCTTATCATTTCCTTCTGCTCCTCGTTGGGTTCAACACTCTTACTGATCGAAAAGCTATGATAGATCCCCTACACTTGTGGGTCATCAAGACTCTTTTCTGGTGCCGTTTCCGGGGAGTGAAGCGCCTTTGGTAGGTGGAATTTGGTAAGGAAAAGTTTATATAGTATGCTGAAATTTACTGTCACTTGTTACTATGGAAAGTAATCCTTTGAGGGGCTTGTTCGGGGTATCTTCACCTCAACCAGTAGAGCAAATAGTTGCTCCTCAACCTACTCAACCTACTGAAAATGAAAATGTTTACTTTGAAATTCCTTAGGGTATGATAGAGAAACTGCTAGCTAATCCTTTTGTAGGAGATGGAACATTGCATCCCAACTTACACTTAATCTATGTGGATGAAGTTTGTGGATTATTTAAGCTTGCAGGTGTGCCCGATGATGTTATCAAGAATAAGGTCTTCCCTTTATCTTTGAAGGGAGATGCATTGACATGGTATAGGCTATGTGATGATATGGGATCATGGGACTACAAATGGTTGAAATTGGAATTCCATCAGAAGTTTTATCCTATGCATCTTGTTCATCGTGATCGTAATTATATATATAATTTTTGAACTCGCAAAGGAGAAAGCATTGCTCAAGCTTGGGGGAGACTTAAGTCAATGTTATATTCATGCCCCAATAATGAGCTCTTAAGAGAAATGATTATTCAAAAATTTTATGCTCGGCTTTCTGACAACAATCGCTCCATGCTCGATACTTCTTGTACTGGTTCCTTTATGATGAAGACTATTGAATACAAATGGAATTTATTGGAGAGAATTAAACACAACTCTGAAGATTGGGATCTCGACGAAGGTAAAGAGTCAGGTATAACACCTAAGTTTGATTGTGTTAAACCTTTTATTGAAACCGATGTTTTCCGTAAATTTAGCACTAAATATGGACTTGACTCTGAGATAGTAGCTTCTTTCTGTGAATCCTTTTCTACTCATGTTGATCTCCCCAAGGAGAAGTGGTTTAAATATAATCCTCCCATTGAAGTAAAAGTAGTTGCACCTATTAAAGTTGAAGAAAAGACTATCACTTATAATGATCCTACTGTTCCTTCTGCTTATGTTGAGAAACCACATTTCCCTGTTAGAATAAAGAATCATGCTAAAGCTTCAAATGTGGTCAACAAAAGCAATATTAAGACACCTAAACCCCTGAGCAAGTTAAATTTGAACCTAATGTTAATATGGTTAAAGATCTCTTGGCCGATAGATGGGCAGGTTATTTACTTTTGTGATGAGACTGGTAGAATTGCTAAACTTGGTGCTAAAGATAAACATACACCTGTCGTAGGCATGCCTGTTATTTCTGTTAAAATAGGAGATCATTGTTATCATGGCTTATGTGATATGGGTGCTAGTGCTAGTGCAATACCTATTTCCTTATACAAAGAGATTATGCATGATATTGCACCAGCTGAAATAGAAGGTATTGATGTTACCATTAAGCTTGCTAATAGAGATACTATTTCACCAATTGGGATTGTTAGAGACGTTGAAGTCTTGTGTGGGAAGGTTAAATATCCTGCTGATTTTCTTGTTATGGGTTCCCCACACGATAGCTTTTGTCCCATTATATTTGGTAGACCCTTCTTGAACACTGTTAATTCTAAGATAGACTGCAATAAGGATATTATTTCTATTGGTTTAGGGGATATCTCTCATGAGTTTATTTTTCTAAATTTCGTAGACAACCCCATGATAAAGAATTGCCTAGTAAAGATGAAACTATTGGTCTTGCTTCTATTGCCATGCCTCCTACTGATCCATTAGAACAATATTTGCTAGACCATGAAAATGATATGTTCATGAATGAAAGAAGGAAAATAGATGAAGTATTCTTTAAACAGGAACCTATTCCGAAACACAACTTTCCTATTTAAATCCTAGGGGATCCTTCTCCACCCAAGGGTGATCCCGTGTTTGAGCTTAAACTATTACCTGATACTCTTAAATATGCTTATCTTGATGAAAAGAAAATATATCCTGTTATTATTAGTGCTAACCTTTTAGAGAAGGAGGAAGAGAAATTATTGAAAACTCTGAAGAAGCACCGTGCTGCTTTTGGATATACTCTTGATGATCTTAAGGGCATTAGTCCCACTCTATGTCAACACAAAATAAATTTGGAGGAAGACGCCAAACCAGTTATTGATCATCAACGATGGCTGAATCCTAAGATGAAAGAAGTGGTAAGAAAGGAAATATTAAAGCTCCTTGAGGCAGATATACTTTTTCCCGTTGCTGATAGTAAGTGGGTAAGTCCTGTCCATTGTGTCCCTAAGAAGGGAGGTATTACTGTTGTTCCTAATGATAAAGGTGAATTGATTCCGCAAAGAATTATTACAGGTTATAGGATGGTAATTGATTTCCGCAAATTAAATAAGGCTACTAAAAAGATCATTACCCCTTACCTTTTATTGATCAAATGCTAGAAAGATTATCCAAACATACACATTTTTGTTTTCTAGATGGTTACTCTGGTTTCTCTCAAATACCCGTCTCAGCTGATGATCAATCAAAGGCCACTTTTACTTGCCCTTTCGGTACTTTTGCTTATAGACGTATGCCTTTTGGTTTATGTAATGCACCTGCTACCTTTCAAAGATGCATGATGGCTATATTCTCTGACTTTTGTGAAAAGATATGTGAGGTTTTCATGGATGATTTCTCCATTTATGGATCCTCTTTTGATGATTGCTTAAGCAACCTTGAGCGAGTTTTGCAGAGATGTGAAGAAACTAATCTTGTTCTGAATTGGGAGAAATGTCACTTTATGGTTAATGAAGGTATTGTCTTGGGGCATAAAATTTCTAAAAGAGACATTGAAGTTGATAAAGCTAAAGTTGATGCTATTGAAAAGATGCCGTGTCCCAAGGACATCAAAGGTATAAGAAGCTTCCTCGGTCACGCTGGTTTTTATAGGAGGTTCATTAAGGCCTTCTCAAAAAATTCTCGGCCTCTGACTAATCTGTTACAAAAAGATATTCCTTTTGTCTTTGATGATGATTGTGTAGAAGCATTTGAAATACTTAAGAAAGCATTGATTTCTGCACCTATTGTTCAGCCACCTGATTGGAATTTACCCTTTGAAAGTATGTGTGATGCTAGTGATTATGCTATAGGTGTTGTTCTAGGGCAAAGAGTTGATAAGAAATTAAATGTTATTCAATATGCTAGTAAAACTCTAGACAATGCCTAGACAATTTTTAGCAGTTGTTTTTGCTTGTGATAAGTTCAGACCTTATATTGTTGATTCTAAAGTAACTATTCACACTGATCATGCTGCTATTAAATACCTTATGGAAAAGAAAGATGCTAAACCTAGACTTATTAGATGGGTTCTCTTGCTATAAGAATTTGATTTGCATATCATCGATAGAAAGGGAGCTGAGAACCCCGTTGCAGACAACTTGTCTAGGTTAGTGAATGTTCTTGATGACCCACTACCTATTGATGATAGCTTTACTAATGAACAACTAAATGTCATAAATGCTTCTCGAACTGCTCCATGGTATGCTGATTATGCTAATTATATTGTTGCTAAATTCATACCACCTAGTTTCACATACCAGTAAAAGAAAAAGTTCTTCTATGATTTGAGACATTACTTTTGGGATGACCCACATCTTTATAAAGAAGGAGTAGATGGTATTATTAGACGTTGTGCACCTGAGCATGAACAAGAACAAATCCTACGCAAATGTCACTCCGAGGCTTATGGAGGACACCATGCTGGAGATAAAACTGCACATAAGGTATTGCAATCCGGTTTTTATTGGCCTACTCTCTTCAAGGATGCCCGTAAGTTTATCTTGTCTTGTGATGAATGCCAAAGAATTGTGTAATATTAGTAGACGTCAAGAAATGCCTATGAATTATTCACTTGTTATTGAACAATTTGATGTTTGGGGCTTTGATTATATGGGACCTTTTCCTTCCTCTAATGGGTATACACATATTTTAGTTGCTGTTGATTACATTACTAAGTGGGTAGAAGCTATTCCAACTAGTAGTGCTGGTCATAACACCTCTATTAAGATGCTTAAAGAAGTTATTTCCCAAGGTTTGGAGTCCATAGATATTTAATGACCGGTGGTGGTTCACATTTTATTCATGGTGCCTTTCGTAAAATGCTTGCTAAGTATGACGTTAATCATAGAATTGCATCTCCTTATCACCCACAGACTAGCGGTCAAGTAGAATTGAGTAACAGAGAGCTCAAATGAATTTTGCAAAAGACTGTTAATAGATCTAGAAAGAATTGGTCCAAGAAACTTGATGATGCATTATGGGCCTATAGAACTGCATATAAAAATCCTATGGGTATGTCTTCGTATAAAATGGTTTATGGTAAAGCATGTCACTTACCTCTTGAACTAGAACATAAGGCATATTGGGCCATTAAAGAGCTCAACTATGACTTCAAACTTGCCGGTGAGAAGAGGTTATTTGACATTAGCTCACTTGATGAATGGAGAACCCAAGCTTATGAAAATGCCAAGCTGTTTAAAGAAAAAGTTAAAATATGGCATGATAAAAGGATACAAAAGCGTGAGTTCAACGTAGGTGATTATGTATTGCTATACAACTCTCGTTTAAGATTTTTTTTGCAGACAAACTTCTATCTAAATGGGAAGTTCCTTACGTTATCGAGGAGGTCTATTGTTCCGGTGCCATAAAAATCAACAACTTCGAAGGCACAAATCCGAAGGTGGTGAACGGTCAAAGAATTAAACATTATATCTCAGGTAATCCTATAAATGTTGAAACTAATATTACTGAAACCATAACCCCGGAGGAATACATAAGGGACACTTTCCGGAACGTTTCAGACTCCGAAAAGGAATAGGTACATGGTACGGTAAGTAAACCGAGTCCAAAACAGTTTTAATGGCAATTTTTCTCTGTTTTGGAATATTTAGAAAAATAGGAAAATAAGAAGCAGTCCGGGAAGGACACGAGGCTTCCATGAGGGTGGGAGGCGCGCCCTACCCCCTGGGCGCGCCCCTTGCCTCGTGGGCACCTCGTGCGCTTTCCGTACTCCGTTTTCTTGCACGATACTTCTTTTAGTCGGTAAAAATTCATTATATAATCTCCCGAAGGTTTTGACCACCGTATCACGCAAATATCTCCCGTCTTTGTTTCGAGCTGTCCTGCTGCAGATTAGAGCAACATGTTGTCCCAGGATTCGGAAGGAGAAAGCTATGTGGCTGATTACCTTGGAGATCCTAAGGTCTTTGGGGATGTGGAGCATTATGGTTGGACTACGGAAGAAGAAGAGGACTATGAACCCAAGGGAAAGGAGGAGACGAGCTCAGAAGAAGATGAAGTCCCACTACCTCAACCTGGGGACATGCATGTGGAGTTCAAAAAGTCAAGCCTCCCGGATAGAGTAAAGAAACCTAAGATCGAGTTTATCCCTTTTCACCTCTTGCAGGAAAACAAACAGGAATTATGCAAAAAGATACTGAGCCTGGAGCAGGAGATAAATGACCTAAGGGACCAAAATTGTGCCCGCAAGCGCAAATTAAGGAACAAGCCTACGCCATCAACAAAACCATCACCTTCTTCACCAACAAAGAAGAACTGAGTATCTGGTATGGGAACTCCCCTTGGCAACTGCCAAGCTTGGGGGAGTGCCCCGGTATCGTATCACCATCACTTTTAGCTTTGCTGTTTTCCTTAGTTCGATCCTTTTGGTAATATCTTGATCTAGTAGAATAAAGTTTTAGTATGATCTAGTTGTGAGTTTTGCTTTATGATCTCTCTATGTAATCAAGTCCGTGAGCTATATAATAAAGATTAGTGTGGAGTCAAGGGCTTGATTATTTTGCTATGATCTTGAGGGAGTTAAATAAAATAAAAGAGAAGAAATAAAAAGAAACAAAGAGATCATATGGATCTTATGGGGAGTAATGAGCTCACATATAAAGAGTATGATGAATAAAAGTTGTTGGGAGTTGACAAACATAGTTTTGGTCATCGTTGCAATTAATAGGAAGTAATAAAGAAAGAGAGGTTCACATATAAATATACTATCTTGGACATCTTTTATGATTGTGAGTACTCATTAAAGTATGACATGCTAAGAGTTGATGTTGGACAAGGAAGACAACATAATGGGTTATGTTTTCTTACATCTGAGATAAATTATATTGCCATGGATCATCCAACATGTTGAGCTTGCCTTTCCCTCTCATGCTAGCCAATTTCTTCGCACCAAGTAGAGATACTACTTGTGCTTCTAAATATCCCTAAACCCAGTTTTGCCATGAGAGTCCACCATATCTACCTATGGATTGAGTAAGATCCTTCAGGTAAGTTGTCATCGGTGCAAGCAATAAAAATTGCTCTCTAAATATGTATGACCTATTAGTGCGGAGAAAATAAGATTTATACGATCTTGTGATATGGAAGAAATAAAAGCGACAAATTGCATAATAAAGGTCCATATCGCAAGTGGCAATATAAAGTGACGTTATTTTGCACTAAGATTTCGTGCATCCAACCATAAAAGCACATGACAACCTCTGCTTCCCTCTGCGAAGGGCCTATCTTTTACTTTTATCTTCTACCTTATATAAGAGTCTTGGTGATCTTCACCTTTCCTTTTTACATTTTATCCTTTGGCAAGCACAATGTGTTGGAATGATCCTAATATATATAGCTAATTGGATGTGAGTCTTCATGAACTATTATTGTTGACATTACCCTTGAGGTAAAACGTTGGGAGGCAAAACGATAAGCCCCTATCTTTCTCTGTGTACGATTAAAACTTCATACCCATAAATATTGCGTGAAGTGTTAGCAATTGTGAAAGACTAAAAGATGGTTGAGTATGTGGACTTGCTGAAAAGCTCTTATATTGACTCTTTCCTATGTTATGATAAATTGGAATTGCCTCAATGACTGAGATTAGAGTTTGTTGGTTCTCAATGAAGTTTATGATTCATACTTGAAATTGTGGTTGAATTGTTACTTTAGCATAAGAGATCCTATGACAAAATATATATATGTTGATGTTCTAAGAATGATCATGATGCCCTCATGTACGTATTTTATTTTTATCGACACCTCTATCTCTAAACATGTGGACATATTTTTCGATTTCGGCTTTCGCTTGAGGACAAGCGAGGTCTAAGCTTGGGGGAGTTGATACGTCAATTTTGCATCATGCTTTTATATCGATATTTATTGCATTATGGGTGTCGGTGGGAACGACACCTATGGGATCACAAGAATCCCTACTACGGTTGCGGGGCGCAGGGTTGTGAGAAGAGCGGATCAAACAGATAGCACATGGTTCGTTTATCCAAGTTCGGGACGCGAGGAAGCGTAAAACCCTACTCCTGCTTTGGTGGATTGTATATCTGTGTTCTTGAGCTAGCTATGGGACATGAGGAGCTCCAAAAAGCCGAATCCTCCTCCTGGTCACCTCGGGCCTCCTTTTATAGGAAATGGGTTGCCATAGTGGCACACAGGAGGTGGAAAGGGTACAGTGATGTGAGGTTATCCCTCACATTAAATGACAAGGCGCATTTAATGCGTCTTGCCTAGGTGTCCTTGCTTTATCGGGGACGGGGGAGAGCCCTGTCTCGTCCGTCGCCGCTCCCTCTTGTGTCGACACACGCCCTGGCCAGCGGCGCCCGCGGTGCCATGCAGGCAGGCAGGCAGCTGAGGTGGCGCAGTGGTGGGTCTCCACGAAGATCCGCATGCCGCCACACAGGTGCCTGCCTAGCTGGTTGGGTCGGTAGCTGCATGCGAACGGCGGTGGAGGTTTGACTGGCGTGGGCCTGATGGTGGCCCTATGGGTGTTCTTAGCAAGGGCCTTGCCGGGGCCCCGGCAAGGGTCTTGCCGTGGCGCCTGCTGTCATCCCCAGCAAGGCTCTTGCCGGGGGCCTTGTGGTCCTCCTTGGCCGGGATCCCGCCAAGGATCATCATCTTCTAAAGGGTGTATCTGATCTTGAATGTCTTCACCAAGATCTGCATGCCACCACGGGGATGTCTCCCGAATCCTTGCCCCATGGGGGCAGTGGACTGAAGGGTGACTCTCTCCGTAGGTGTGGGGCGAGCTGCCACGGCAAGGGTCTTGCCGGGTTTGCTAAAACCGCCTCCCGACAAGGATCTTGCGGGGG
>NC_041382.1:182561516-182586900 GCF_002162155.2 Triticum dicoccoides | reverse complement strand
TCCGCTTCATCCCCTTTGCTCTTTGTGGTCTTGGTCTTGGCGTCATTCTGCTTCTCCTGAGCTTCGGCCTTACTTTGGCTCACCTCCCTTGCCTTGCTCAATGTGGTGGTGCCCGTGGCTCAGACTGCCCGTGCTCAGTTATAGGGGTACAAAAAGTGTACCCCTCTTTTTGTACACTGACAGGAGCCCCCGGGGCTGGGCCACACGTAACCGCAATCGCGTCGTTGGGCTAGGCCCAAAAATAGTGCGCGGGCAGGCAGGGTGGTTCTTACTGCGGTAAGTCTCTTCGCGTGCTGCGCTTCCCATGCTTCCCGCGCATGGTGCGGCGTGGGGAGGCGGGTGTGACGTGGGCGGCACGCGTGGGGTTGCTTCCCGCGGGCATGCGTCACATCACAGTTAATGTGAAAGGAGGCGGCCCGCGTTTTCCCCCATAAGAAGGAATAACCATGGGCGCGCTGCTCACTTTCTCCTCTTCCCTTGTGCCTTTTCCAATCTCAGAGCCGCCGTTCCCTCTCTTCCATCCTTCCTAAGCTTTCGTTGTCGCCCGTTGCCGCTGCTTTGCCACCCCCCTTCCTCAGCCCTCCGAACTTCTTGGTCGCCATGGCTCCCAAATTCGCCAAGGGCAAGGGGGTGGCTAAGGGCGCCGGGACGGTGGAGCCGCCGGAGAGCGCGCTGTCGGGGGACCGGACGAAGTCCGCCTTCTTCTTCCCCTCAATGGTTGATGTTCCAGAGCTCCGGGCCTCCTTCAGGCCCCTATGGGGAGTGAAGACGGGGGGACAGAATTCGGGACACCCGGCGACGCGCATCATTCCTGCTGCTTGCGCTGATCCTGCCTCAAATCGATTCCCTTTCTTCGTTGATTACTTTTCTTGCGGGTTATGCCCTCCTTTCTCTGATTTCTTCTACGATGTTATGCGCACCTTCGGCTTTCGCCTCTTGGATTTTACTCCGAATGCGGTGGCGTGCATGGCTTTCTTCACGCATCTTTGCGAAGGCTTTGCCGGGGTGCAGCCCAACACGGCGCTCTTCTGCCATTACTTCTTTCCTCGAATCCAGCCGGGAGGAGCCATCTCCGGTTGCGTCACCTGGATCCCAAGATCCAAGGGGGCGTACCCGGACGGTGCCGTGAAGGAGAGGTGGGAGGAATGGCGTGGCCGGTGGTGCTGGATTGAAGATGAGAACCCGCCGGAATTCTGCAAGGTCCGCCGAGTGCCGCCGGTCCATGGCAGCGATTGGAGCGATGTCGACGCCGCTGATGGGAGGCTCACCGTTGCCACCACCAGGATTCTCCGGCTCACCCAGGCCGGACTCACCCTTGAGATGATCGGGGCGGACTTCATTCGCCGCCGGATCGCCCCGTTGCACAACAAGGGGAGGCCATCTTGGCTCTTTACGAACCCGGCTGACATTATGCGACTCCGCCCCGGCCTCGATCACAACTTCACAGTGCTGGCGCATGCCCACTTCTGCCAGCGGCTTTTCTAGCTTGATGTGGGTCGCGATGGCGAGGTCGAGCGGACCGGCAAGGCCGCGAGCGCTGTTGCAAAGGTTGGCAAGGCCCTCAAGGGGCCATTTTTCAAGCTGCCAGCGGGGGTGGTCCTGTTGTGCAACAATTCGCGTCGGTCCGAGATCATCGCCATGATGCTGGACTGTAACACGCACGACCCTGTCCCGAGCTGGGAGGAGCCAAAAGATGAGGATGTGCAGCAATTCTTCGACACCCTGATCGAGGTGTATGTCAATGCTGACGCCGAGCGGTGGCTTATCATGGACACCACCCAGGCAGAGCTAGACTACATCGCCACTAGGGCGAGGGAGGCACAACTTGCCATGGAGGCCGGCAGCGCCGGGGGCGTGGAGAACAAGGCCGCAACGGCGGCGGAGGAAGAGGAGCTCACCCGGTGGGCGGCGGCCTTCGGGGAGGTCAGCAACGCCGACACTAGATCTCCGCTCGTCGAAGACGCGGCCGACGAGTCGTCGGGGGAGGAGGAGGACGTGGCAGCAGGCTCGACGCCAACCAGGGGAAGAGGGCGAGTCCCGCGGCGGGATGGCTCCTGTGAGCCGGTCCGGCCCGGCAGGGCTGCGCGGCCTCAATTGACTCTGGAGGGGTCTGGGCGCCACACGAGGGCCACAGCAGCCAAGAGGCTGACGAAGGCCGCTGAGAAGAAGAAGACAACAGCCCCTTCCTCATCCGGGCGCACACAAACCCCGCTGCCTCCTTCGCCTCCTCCGGCAGGTGTCGACTCGGATGATGATGTGGAGCTCCCTTTTGATCTCGGGCCTCTCAGCTCGGAGAGGAAAAGGAAACTGGTGGAAGAGGAGGAGACAGATGACGAGTAAGTTCTCCGTTCCTTACTATCATTTCCATTTCCTCGAATTGGGTCACTTGTCTTGATCCATTTTTGCTTCCGTAGGGAGGCAGAGACGTTGGCCCAGAGGGTGAAGAGGGCGAGGACCTCGGCGAGCAGCCAGCCCCCGACTAGGGCTTCAAAGACACCACTGGTGGTGCTGAGTAGCCCGGATAGCAGCCCCCGGCGCAGCCCCCGGCGTAAGTTCGCCACCCTCTTCTTAGTCGACATGTGGTAGGTGCTCGATGCTATGATGCTGACCTTTCCGGGTTTGCAGGAGGGGAGCGGCAGCAGGAGGAGCCACAGGGGGCTACTCCTAACACACCACCCCCATCGACTACACCGCCGCGAGGGGCGTCCCCGGCAAGGGCATCAGGCACGGAGCCCACACCCATGGATGAAGAGGGGAACTTGGGCGCTGGTGGCTCTGCCACGGCGCAAAATGCTAGCGGAGAGGGGACTTCTGCTTCATAGCCTGGCACTGGTGAGTCGCCTGTCCTTTGTCTCTGTTTTTCCCTTATTCTTTTCTTGGCTTCGATGCTCCCATTACTACCCAGACCCTCCTTCAACGGGTATGGAGGACGTGGATACCATTGCTGGGAACATTGCTGAGGAGGCCACCAAGGACGCTGCCGAGGTCGCCGCTGATGAGGCCGCCAAGGATGCTGCCGAGGACACCGCGGCGGGGGCCGCCAAGGCAACCGGGGAGGCTTCTGCCGAGGGCGCCAACGGTGGGCCTGCCGGGGAAGCCGGCAAGGCCACCGCCGAGGAAGAGGCGGTTGATGATCAGCCTCCCTCATCCTCAACCTCGGGCCCCGGCAGGTATCTGAAGGTGGGCGACGATCTTTTCGTCCACCTCCCAGGGGCGTCAAGTTCCCGGGCGCCCATCGAAGGGGAAGTCTTTGACGGCGAGGTGCTTGCCGCCACAGGGCTTGAGGTTGTCTGTGAGCCGGGCGTTGGCGGTGATGGTTCTCCGGAAGAGCAGCTTTTCCGCGCTATGGGGGCCAACTTCCAAAAACTCCAGGCGCTCTACCGTGTCCGTCTGGACAAGGTTAAGTCCAGGATGGCAACGGTGGACCAGGCGGAGGTGGATTTCAAGGCGCACGTTGCTGAGATGCAGACCTGGTTCCACTAGACTCGCGAGGAGCAGAGGGCCCTTCAGGAGGAATTGGCCAAGCGCAATGTCGAGCTTACCATGAAGATGGCTGACATCGAGAAGGCCCAGGAACAGGCGGCGAACTTGGCTGCCGCGGCCGAGGCCGTCCGGAACCAGCATCAAGCCGCACTGGATTCCCAGGAAGAGGACCTCACCGCGCGTGAGGCGAAGCTTGCCGTAGCGCTCCGTGGCAAGGATGAGGAGCTCGAGGCCCTTGTCGCACGGCGGACTCGGGAGCTAGAGCAGAGGCACAAGGAGGCACTCGATGCCTAGGCTCTGGCCCATGCCGCCAAGGTAAGGGAGTTGGAGGTGGCGCAGGACGAGCTGAAGGAGCAAGCCCTCAAGCTGTCCAACGAGAAGAGCACGCTAAACAGTGCCTTGGTGGAGGCGCAAGGAGCGGTCATCAGCAGGGCTGGGGAGCTCTCCGAAGTGCAAAACTCCGTCAGAGACCTCAAGCTGAAGCTGGAGGATCTCGAGAAGATGCTGTCAGAGAGCAAGGCTCGGGAGGAGACCTTGACCAGGAGCCTGGAGGAGGAGAAGCAGCTGCGAGTGAACGAGGCCGCCTCCCACCAGGATTATGTGGCGGGCGAGAACAGATGGATCAGCCGTCTGGAGGAGGTCGCCGGTAGGGTCACCTCACAGTTGGCCACCATGGGGATGCCACACGTGAGGTACGCCCCTGAGCGCAGCGGGACTGTCGACACCAAGTTGACCCTATTCTTCGAGGGCATCCTCGGAGCCTTGGCTTATCTTCACTCCAACAGGACGGCCATGCTGGCCGAGGAGGCCCGACGACTTTGCCGGAGGGTCGTGACCAAGGTCCTCACCAAGATGGCGTACTGGAATCCCGATCTTGACTTCGCGGCCGTGATGAAGAGCTTGCCGGATGGTGCTGACCTCACGGTGCTCAAGGAGCGCATCAAGCCCATCACTGACTGCATCGATGAAATCAAGAGGGTGGAAGGCCAGCGCCGAGATTAGGCATCCCGTTCTTCTCCGCCGCTGCGGGTTCCCGACCAAGACAAATTTTATCTTTAGTTAGAACCGCAGCTATGATGTGATGTAATATAACTTTGAAGTACTCTTAATTTTCATGCATGTTATTTCCCCATTCAATTCCTCTTTGTATGCGTGCCCTACATCGATCGGGAAGGCTTGCCGGCGCGGAAGCCCCTAGCGGTGTTTTGGGGATGGATCCCCATGGCCAGCCGGGTACGCGTGCTGCCGGACGAGCCACCTTTCCGTTCTGAACACGGCCGCTCGAACTGTCGAGCTTGACTCGAGTCAGAATCGGGGGCGTTGCTGATCGCGGAAGGCTACTCTGCCATTCTCGACACAGCCGCTTGAGCTATTGAGCGGACTTGAAACAGGGCAAGGGCGTTGCCGATCGTGGTAGAGCCCCCTGGCGTGCAGGTTTCTCATACATAGCAAATATCTCCGGGGGGGAATAACCTCAAATAAGAAGGGTAGCATAAATAAGGGTTCAGTGCAACTTAGCTTCTGTTTGCGATCGCTCGAGTGTCGATCTTCTGGCCTCCTTTCTTCTTCAAGGGTCATGAAGATGAAGGAGTGCCGGGCTAACTGCTAGAGCCGATTCTCACAACACCATCCCCTACCTAGCGCGCCAAAGATGTCGGTGGGAACGACACATATGGGATCACAAGAATCCCTACTGCAGTTGCGGGGCGCGGGGTTGTGAGAAGAGCGGATCAAACAGATAGCACACGGTTCGTTTATCCAGGTTCAGGCCGCAAGGATGCGTAAAACCCTACTACTGCTTTGGTGGATTGTATATCTGTGTTCTTGAGCTAGCTATGGGGCGTGAGGAGCTCCAAAAAGCCAAATCCTCCTCCTGGTCGCCTCGGGCCTCCTTTTATAGGAAAGGGGTTGCCACAGTGGCACACAGGAGGTGGAAAGGGTACAGTGATGTGAGGTTATCCCTCGCATTACATGTCAAGGCGCATTTAATGTGTCTTGCCCAGGTGTCCTTGCTTTATCGGGGACGGGGGAGAGCCATGTCTCGTCTGTCGCCGCTCCCTCTTGTGTCGACACACGCCCTAGACAGCAGTGCCCGTGGTGCCATGTAGGCAGGCATGCAGCTAAGGTGGCGCAGTGGTGGGTCTCCACGAAGATCTGCATGCCGCCACGCAGGTGCTTGCCCAGCTGGTTGGGTCGGCAGCTGCATGCGAACGGCGGTGGAGGTTTGACTGGCGTGGGCCTGATGGTGGCCCTACGGGTGTTCTTGGCAAGGGCCTTGCCGGGGCCCCGGCAAGGGTCTTGCCGTGGCGCCTGCTGTCATCCCCGGCAAGGCTCTTGCCGGGGGCCTTGTGGTCCTCCTTGGCCGGGATCCCGCCAAGGATCATCATCTTCTGAAGGGTGTATCTAATCTTGAATGTCTTCACCAAGATCTGCATGCCACCACAGGGATGTCTCCCGAATCCTTGCCCCATGGGGGCAGTGGACTCAAGGGTGACTCTCTCCGTAGGTGTGGGGCGAGCTGCCACGGCAAGGGTCTTGCCGGGTTTGCTAAAACCGCCTCCCGACAAGGATCTTTCTGGGGGGGTCCGCTTCGTCCCCTTTGCTCTTTATGGTCTTGGTCTTGGCGTCGTTCTGCTTCTCTTGAGCTTCGGCCTTACCTTGGCTCACCTCCCTTGCCTTGCTCAGTGTGTTGGTGCCCGTGGCTCAGACTGCCCGTGCACAGTTATAGGGGTACAAAAAGTGTACCCCTCTTTTTGTACACCGACAATGGGCTATTATTACACATTATGTCACAATACTTACGCCTATTCTCTCTTATTTTACAAGGTTTACATGAAGAGGGAGAATGCGGGCAGCTGGGATTCTGGGCTAGAAAAGGAGCAAATAGTAGAGACCTATTCTGCACAGCTCCAATAGTCCTGAAACTTCACGGAAGTTATTTCCAGAATATATAAAAATACTGAGCGCAAGAAGTACCTGAGGGGGACCACCCACTAGCCACAAGGGTGGGGTGCCTCGTGGGCCCCATGGTGGCCCTCTGATGCCCATCTTCTGCTATGTGGAGTCTTTCGTCGAGGAAAAAAAATCATAAGCAAGCTTTCAGGACGAAACTCCGCCGCCACGAGGCGGAACCTTGGCGGAACCAATCTAGGGCTCTGGCGGAGCTGTTCTGCCAAGGAAACTTCCCTCCGGGAGGGGGAAATCATCACCATCGTCATCACCAACGATCCTCTCATCGGGAGGGGGTCAATATCCATCAACATCTTCACCAGCACCATCTCCTCTCAAACCCTAGTTCATCTCTTGTATCCAATCTTTGTATCCAAACCTCAGATTGGTACCTGTGGGTTGCTAGTAGTGTTGATTACTCCTTGTAGTTGATGCTAGTTGGTTTACTTGGTGGAAGATCATATGTTCAGATCCATTATGCATATTAACACCCCTCTGATTATGAACATGAATATGCTTTGTGAGTAGTTACGTTTGTTCCTGAGGACATGGGAGAAGTCTTGCTATTAGTAGTCATGTGAATTTGGTATTCGTTCGATATTTTGATGAGATGTATGTTGTCATCCCTCTAGTGGTGTCATGTGAACGTCGACTACATGACACTTCACCATTGTTTGGGCCTAGAGGGAGGCATTGGGAAGTAATAAGTAGATGATGGGTTGCTAGAGTGACAGAAGCTTAAACCGTAGTTTATGCGTTGCTTCGTAAGGGGCTGATTTGGATCCATATGTTTCATGCTATGGATAGGTTTACCTTAATACTTCTGTTGTAGTTGCGGATGCTTGCAATAGGGGTTAATCATAAGTGGGATGCTTTTGCAAGTAAGGATAGTACCCAAGCACCGGTCCACCCACATATCAGATTATCAAAGTACCGAACGTGAATCATATGATCATGATGAAAACTAGCTTGACGATAATTCCCATGTGTCCTCGGGAGCGCTTTACATCATATAAGAGTTTGTCCAGGCTTGTCCTTTGCTACAAAAAGGATTGGGCCATCTTGCTACACCTTATTTACTTTTATTACTTGCTACTCGTTACAAATTACCTTATCACAAAACTATCTCTTAACGATAATTTCAATGCTTGCAGAGAATACCTTACTAAAAACTGCTTATCATTTCCTTCTGCTCCTTGTTGGGTTCGACACTCTTACTTATCGAAAAGCTATGATAGACCCCCTACACTTGTGGGTCATCATTCCCTATCGGAACCACGAGGCTTCTTTGAGAGAAGCTCTAGTTTGTAAGAGGATTGTAATAAAACTTGCGCCAAAATGGACGAAAAAAGTTCCTCGACATATATGTGCCATCTCATGACACCATGCCAAGTTTCACGATTTTCAGGCGAGTTTTAGATTTATGAGGATTTAAAAACCGAGATTCTTCTCATGAAATGTTTTCAAATAGAACATGGTTCACTCACGAAAGGCGTGTGCCTACCAAGCCGTGTGCACGCGTGATTTTAGTCATGCGTTCTGATTGGCCAGAAGCCAAACCCCATGGATCGTACGTCTGCACCATTGGATGCTCCCAGATCGAACGGCAATCCTCAGCCCTTTCGACAGCACATGTTGTACATGGGTAAGCACGGTACGCATGTGTTGTGCTAGCTCACGCTTCCTTCTCTAGTAAGTTTTCTAAACTGGCTACCGTTTCCCACCACTCCTCTCATCGTCTTCCCGCCTCTTCTCCCATCATTTTACCACTACCAATGTCAGTGCTCATTGAAGGCTAGGTGGCTACACACCGGCCATGTAAATATCGCACACAGTTTCTAAAAGCACAAATGTGCGTGATAGGAGGGAGTAGGTCCCATAGGGTGACCAGCGTGAAACGCCTTAAAGGCAATGAGGCAATTCCTATTAGCAAGGGGCTGCTTCCCATCTGCTAGACTAGTCGAATAGAACGCAGAAGTTAAGCATGCTTGGGCTGGAGTAGTCCAAGGATGGGTGACCCGATGGGAAGTTGCATATCTCAAGCTTCATTTATCTTTATAATGACTCTGCCATGGCGATTATATAAACCTTGGGATCCTTGTTTTGCTAATTTGTAGACTTTTTTATTGATTAATTTTTGCTCTAAAAAATTAAAGAATGATTGACTCTATAGTGACCTGTCATGGTGATTATATAAACCTTTTTAGGTTGCCTGCAGGGTATAGGGGGCAGGGTGTTCTGATCAAGCATGTCTCCCATCTACGGTTTATAGACGTTGCACATGTCTGGGGGTTTGACCCAACAACGAGAAGGGTTTGACTATGATGGTTTCCTATTGCTATGTGTGCCATGTTAGACCAAATAAAGTTTGTGCACATGCGTTAGACAACCCCCCCCCCCCCGCCGCCGCCTTGAAGCTGGGAAACCGACATCGTACGGTTGAACTAGGCTTGGAGTCGGGTACGGTGTTCGGTTTGTAATGTAGTTGGTGGCCCATCGAAGTTGTGCATTCGGGATTTAAACACATCGCACACCACTGTTCCCATACATATTTTCAGGCCGCATGCAGTGTATATGGGGTCTTCTGATTGACCACGTCTCCCTTGTGCGGTTTTTTGTGACAACACACATATCTGTGGGCTCCCTGAGTGTATATATATATATATATATATATATATATATATATATATATATATATCATACCTTTGACCAATAACGAGGGGTATGTGTTGGCCATGAATGGGTTCCTCCTAGTTCATGTTAGGGCCGGTCACCGTCACATGTCGTTCAACCAAAGCTCGAGCTCATGTGTTGTCAGGATTCCCTCCCACATGCTCGGATTGTTGGGTTTGACCTACATCGTACCCTGCGTATCTCGTCCTTAACTACCTGGCCTTCATGATTGTTGTCCGTATCAAGACCTAGGAACCACATATAAATTGTACATTATTCTATATTGAAAACACACATCAGCCCTTGAACGTACATCATTTTGGGCCGCATGCAAGAGGTGCCGGTTTTGTGGTCCCTCTCGTGCGATTTTTATGATGGTCCAATCTATTGGCCCAAGCGGTTTATCGACAACAACAGTTGTCGTTTGACCAAAAGATAGATTCACTGGTCCGTCTTATGGTAGGTCATGGCGACATGCATGTATGACCAAATATCATTACGTGCATCCGCCCCGCTGACACGAAGTGGGAGGTGGTGGGTCAAGCACCCTAGCTAGCTACGACATTATGTCATTATAGATATATCCAAGGGTGTTTTCGGGTTTGCGAGGCAGGTGCCACCAAAGTTGTGCATTGTGTATTTAAAGTTTTAAATATCACACCCAATATTCCTACATATATTTGGCCACTTCCAGATGGTTCTTGACTTCTGGCCCCTCTCATTGATTTTCGGCGACGCACCCAACCATGGGCCCACGCGGTCAAAGTTGTGCATTGGAATTTTGAACATCACAGACCACCCTTTTCACTCATATATATTTGGGCCACATGTTGGTGTGGCTATCTTCTGACCCTCTCTAATGTTTTTATGCTGCAAAGACTATGATGACGCTCAACAGACATGGGTATAATATCTTAACCATGTGCGATGCAAGTGCGCCATGAATCACGACGACTGCGCAAGAGCGAGCAAAGGTGGAGGTACTGGCTCAACCGTGCGCGATGCAAGTGCGCTGTAAAATCACCACGACTGCGCAAGCGCGAGCGAAGGGTGGAGGTACTGGCTTAACCATGTGCGATGCAAGTGAAGGAAATATGCCCTAGAGGAATACAAATATTATTATTTATTTCCTTATTTCATGCTAAATGTTTATTATTAATGCTAGAATTGTATTAACCGGAAACATAATACATGTGTGAATACATAGACAAACATAGTGTCACTAGTATGCCTCTACTTGACTAGCTCGTTAATCAAAGATGGTTAAGTTTCCTAACCATAGACATGAGTTGTCATTTGATTAACGGGATCACATCATTAGGAGAATGATGTGATTGACTTGACCTGTTCTGTTAGCTTAGCACTTGATCGTTTAGTATGTTGCTATTGCTTTCTTCATGACTTATACATGTTCCTATGACTATGAGATTATGCAACTCCCGTTTACCAGAGGAACACTTTGTGTGCTACCAAACGTCACAATGTAACTGGGTGATTATAAAGGTGCTCTACAGGTGTCTTCGAAGGTACTTGTTGGGTTGGTGTATTTCGAGATTAGGATTTGTCACTTCGATTGTCGGAGAGGTATCACTGGGCCCATTCGGTAATACACATCACTTAAGCCTTGCAAGCATTGCACCTAATGAGTTAGTTGCGGGATGATGTATTACGGAACGAGTAAATAGACTTGCTAGTAGTGATATTGAACTAGGTATTGAGATACCGACGATCGAATCTCGGGCAAGTAACATACCGATGACAAAGGGAACAACGTATGTTGTTATGCGGTTTGACCGATAAAGATCTTCGTAGAATATGTAGGAGCCAATATGAGCATCCATGTTCCGCTATTGGTTACTGACCGGAGACGTGTCTTGGTCATGTCTACATAGTTCTCGAACCCGTAGGGTCCGCACGCTTAAAGTTTGATGACGGTTATATTATGAGTTTATGTGTTTTGATGTACTGAAGGTAGTTCGGAGTCCCGGATGAGATCGGGGACATGACGAGGAGTCTCGAAATGGTCGAGACATAAAGATCGATATATTGGACGACTATATTTGGACATCGGAAAGGTTTCGAGTGGTCCGTGTATTTTTTGGAGTACCGGGGAGTTATGGGAATACGGGGGAAGAAGTATATGGGCCTTATTGGGCTTTAGGGGAGAGAGAGAGGCAGGCCGCGCCCCCTCCCAATGACTAGTCCTAATTGGACTAGGGGGAGGGGTGGCGCCCGCTCCTTCCTTCTCTTCCCTCTCCCCCTTCCTTATCTCCTACTCCTACTACTTGGAAGGGGAGGAATCCTACTCCCGGTGGGAGTAGGACTCCTCCAGGGCGCGCCATAGGGGCCGGCCCTCTCCCCGTCCTCCACTCCTTTATATACGTGGCCAGGGGGCACCCCATAGACACAACAATTGATCTCTTGGATCTTTTAGCCGTGTGTGGTGCCCCTCTCCACCATAGTCCACCTCGATAATATCGTAGCTGTGCTTAGGCGAAGCCCTATGACGGTAGAACATCAACATCATCACCACACCGTCGTGCTGACGGAACTCTCCCTCAAAGCTCGGCTCGATCGGAGTTCGAGGGACGTCATCGAGTTGAACGTGTGCATAAATCGGAGGTGCCATGCGTTCGGTACTTGATCGGTCGGATCGTGAAGACGTACGACTACATGAACCGTGTTGTGCTAATGCTTCCGCTTTCGGTCTACGAGGGTACGTGGACATACTCTCCCCTCTCGTTGCTATGCATCACCATGATCTTGCGTGTGCGTAGGATATTTTTCGAAATTACTACATTCCCCAACAGTGGCATCCGAGCCAGGTTTATGCGTAGATGTTATATGCACGAGTAGAACACAAGTGAGTTGTGGGCAATACAAGTCATACTGCTTACCAGCATGTCATACTTTGGTTCGGCGATATTGTTGGATGAAGCGGCCCGGACTGACATTATGCGTACGCTTACGCGAGACTGGTTCTACCGACGTGCTTTGCACATAGGTGGCTGGCGGGTGTCAGTTTCTCCAACTTTAGTTGAACCGAGTGTGGCTACACCCGATCCTTGAGAAGGTTAAAACAACACTAACTTGACGAACTATCGTTGTGGTTTTGATGCGTAGGTAAGAATGGTTCTTGCTCAGCCCGTAGCAGCCACGTAAAACTTGCAACAACAAAGTAGAGGATGTCTAACTTGTTTTTGTAGGGCTTGTTGTGATGTGATATGGTCAAGACGTGATGAGATATAAGTTGTTGTATGAGATGATCATGTTTTGTTGAAGTTATCGGCAACTGGCAGAAGCCTTATGGTTGTCTCTTTATTGCATAAGATGCAAGTGCCATGTAATTGCTTTACTTTATCGCTATGCAATAGCAATAGTTGCAAAAGCAATAGCTGGCAAGACGACCATGTAACGACACATTGATATAGATCAAGATGATGGAGATCATGGTGTCATGCCAGTGACGATGGAAATCATGACGGTGCTTCGGAGATGGAAATCACAAGCACAAGATGATGATGGCCATATGATATCACTTATATTGATTGCATGTGATGTTTATCTTTTATGCATCTTATTTTGCTTTGATTGACGGTAGCATTATAAGATGATCTCTCACTAAATTTCAAGATAAAAGTGTTCTCCCTGAGTATGCACCGTTGCCAAAGTTCATCGTGCCCAGACACCACGTGATGATCGGGTGTGATAAGCTCTACGTCCATCTACAACGGGTGCAAGCCAGTTTTGCACACGCAGAATACTCAGGTTAAACTTGACGAGCCTAGCATATGCAGATATGGCCTCGAACACTGAGACCGAAAGGTCGAGCGTGAATCATATAGTAGATATGATCAACATAGTGATGTTCACCATTGAAAACTACTCCATGTCACGTGATGATCGGACATGGTTTAGTTGATATGGATCACGTGATCACTTAGATGATTAGAGGTATGTCTATCTAAGTGAGAGTTCTTAAGTAATATGATTAATTGAACTTAAATTTATCATGAACTTAGTCCTGATAGTATTAGCATATCTATGTTGTAGATCAATAGCTCTCGTTTAGCTCCCCTATTTTATTTTTGATATGTTCCTAGAGAAAACTAAGTTTAAAGATGTTAGTAGCAATGATGCGGATTGGATCCGTGATTGGAGGATTATCCTCATTGCTGCATAGAAGTATTATGTCCTTAATGCATCGCTAGGTGACAGAACTATTGCAGGAGCAGATGCAGACTTTATGAATGTTTTGACAAAAGCTCGGTATGATGAGTACTTGATAGTTTAGTGCACCATGCTTTACGGCTTAGAACCGGGACTTCAAAGACGTTTTGAACGTCATGGACCATATGAGAGGTTCCAAGAGTTGAAGTTAATATTTCAAGCAAATACCCGAGTTGAGAGATATGAAGTCTCCAACAAGTTCTATAGCTAAAAGATGGAGGAGAATAGCTCAAGCAGTGAGCATGTGCTCAGATTGTCTGGGTACTACAATCGCTTGAATCAAGTGGGAGTTAATCTTCCAGATAAAATAGTGTTTGACAGAGTTCTCTAGTCACTATCACCAAGTTGCTAGAACTTTGTGATGAACTATAATATGCAGGGGATAATGGAAATGATTCCCATGCTCTTCGTGATGCTGAAATCGACGAAGGTAGAAATCAAGAAAAGCATCAAATGTTGCTGGTTAACAAGATCACTAGTTTCAAGAAAAGGGCAAAGGGAAGAAGGGGAACTTCAAGAAGAACGGCAAGCAAGTTGTTGCTCAAGTGAAGAAGCCCAATTCTGGTCCTAAGCCTGAGACTAAGTGCTTTTACTACAAAGGGACTAGTCACTGGAAGTGGAACTGCCCCAAGTATTTGGCGGATAAGAAGGATGGCAAAGTGAACAAAGGTATATTGGATATACATGTTATTGATGTGTACTTTACTAGTGTTTATAGCAACCCCTCGGTATTTGATACTAGTTCAGTTGCTAAGAGTAGTAACTTGAAACGGGAGTTGCAGAATGAACAGGGACTGGTTAAGGGTGAAGTAACGATATGTGTTGGAAGTAGTTCCAAGAATGATATGATCGTCATCACACACTCCCTATACTTTCGGGATTAGTGTTGAACCTAAATAAGTGTTATTTGGTGTTTGCGTTGAGCATGAATATGATTTGATCATGTTTATTCATTTAAGTTAGAGAATAATTGTTATTCTGTTTACATGAATAAAACATTCTATGGTTATACACCCAATGAAAATGGTTTGTTGGATCTCGATCGTAGTGATACACATATTCAAAATATTGAAGCCAAAAGGTGCAAAGTTAATAGTGATAGTGCAACTTATTTGTGGCACTGCCGTTTAGGTCATATTGGTGTAAAGCACATGAAGAAACTCCATGCTGATGGGCTTTTGGAATCAGTTGATTATGAATAAGTTGATGCTTGCGAACCATGCCTCATGGGAAAGATGACTAAGACTCCGTTCTCCGGAACAATGGAGCGAGCAACTGACTTATTGGAAATAATACATACTGATGTATGTAGTCCGATGAGTGTTGAGGCTCGCGGTGGGTATCATTATTTTATGACCTTCACAGATGATTTGAGCAGATATGGGTATATCTACTTGATGAAACATAAGTCTGAAACATTTGAAAAGTTCAAAGAACTTCAGAGTGAACCGGAAAATCATCGTGACAAGAAAATAGAGTTTCTACGATCTGATCGCAGAGACAAATATTTGAGTTACGAGTTTGGTCTTCAATTAAAACAATGTGGAATAGTTTCACAAATTCGTGCCACCTGGAACACCACAGCATAATGGTGTGTCTGAACGTCATAACCGTACTATTATTGGATATAGTGCAATCTATGATGTTTTCTTAACGATTAACCATTATAGTTTTGGGGTTATGCATTAGAGACAGTTGCATTCACGTTAAAAAGGGCACCATCTAAATCTGTTGAGACGACACCGTATGAATTGTGGTTTGGCAAGAAACCAAACTTGTCGTTTCTTAAAGTTTGGGGTTGCGATGATTATAAGAAAAAGTTTCATCCTGATAAGTTCAAACCCAAATCGAAGAAATGTGTCTTCATAGGATACCCAAAGGAGACAGTTGGGTACACCTTCTATCACTGATCTGAAGGAAATACATTCGTTGCTGAGAGTGGATCCTTTCTAGAGAAGGAGTTTCTCTCCAAAGAAGTGGGTGGGAGGAAAGTAGAACTTGGTGAGGTAACTGTCCCTGCCCCCTTATTGGAAAGTAGATCATCACAGAAATTTGTTTCTGTGCCTCCTACACCAATTAGTGAGGAAGCTAATGATGATGATCATGTAACTTCAGATCAAGTTACTACCGAACCTCGTAGGTCAACCAGAGTGAGATCCACACCAGAGTGGTACAGTAATCTTGTTCTGGAGGTCATGTTAATTGACCATGACGAACCTACGAACTATGAGGAAGCGATGATGAGCCTAGATTCTGCAAAATGGCTTGAGGCCATGAAATCTGAGATGAGATCCATGTATGAGAACAAAGTGTGGACTTTGGTTGACTTGCCTGATGATCAGCAAGCCATAGAAAATAAATGGATCTTCAAGAGGAAGACGCATGCTGATAGTAGTGTTACTATCTACAAAGCTAGACTTGTCGAAAAAGGTTTTGACAAAGTTCAAGGTGTTGACTATAATGAGATTTTCTCACTCGTAGTGATGCTTAAGTATGTCCGAATCATGTTAGCAAATTGCCACATTTTATGAAATCTGGCAAATGGATGTCAAAACTACATTCCTTAATGGATTTCTTAAAGAAGAGTTGTATATGATGCAACCAGAAGGTTTTGTCGATCCTAAAGGTGCTAACAAAATGTGCAAGCTCCAGCGATCCATGTATGGACTGGTGCAAGCATCTCAGAGTTGGAATATATGCTTTGATGAGTTGATCAAAGCATATAGTTTTATATAGACTTGTGGTGAAGCCTGTATTTACAAGAAAGTGAGTGGGAGCACTACAACATTTCTGATAAATATATGTGAATGACATATTGTTGATTGGAAATAATGTAGAATTTTCTGGAAAGCATAAAGGAGTATTTGAAAGGAGTTTTTCAAATAAAGACCTCGGTGAAGCTACTTACATATTGAGCATCAAGATCTATAGAGATAGATCAAGATGCTTGATAAGTTTTTTCAATAAGTACATACCTTGATAAGATTTTGAAGTAGTTCAAAATGGAACAGTCAAAGAAAGAGTTTTTACCTATGTTACAAGGTGTGAAATTGAGTAAGACTCAAAGCCCGACCACGATAGATGATAGAAAGAGAATGAAAGTCATTCCCTATGCCTCAGCCATAGTTTCTATAAAGTATGCCATGCTGTGTACCAGATCTATTGTATACCCTACACTGAGTTTAGCAAGGGAGTACAATAGTGATCTAGGAGTAGATCACCGGACAGCGGTCAAAATTATCCTGAGTGTAATAAGGATATGTTTCTCGATTATGGAGGTGACAAAAGGTTCGTCGTAAAGGGTTACGTCGATGAAAATTTTGACACTGATCCAGATGAATCTAAGTCTCAATCTGGATACATTTTGAAAGTGGGAGCAATTAGCTAGAGTAGCTCCGTGCAAAGCATCGTTGACATAAAAATTTGCAAAATACATACGGATCTGAATGTGGCAGACCCGTAGACTAAACTTCTCTCACAAGCAAAACATGATCACACCTTAGTACTCTTTGGGTGTTAATCACATAGCAATGTGAACTAGATTATTGACTCTAGTAAACCCTTTGGGTGTTGATCACCTGGTGATGTGAACTATTGGTGTTAAATCACATGGATATGTGAATTAGATTATTGACTCTAGTAAACCCTTTGAGTGTTGATCACATGGTGATGTGAACTATTGGTGTTAAATCACATGGCGATGTGAACTAGATTATTGACTCTAGTGCAAGTGGGACACTGAAGGAAATATGCCCTAGAGGCAATAATAAAGTTATTATTTATTTCCTTATTTCATGATAATTGTTTATTATTCATGCTAGAATTGTATTAACCGGAAACATAATACATGTGTGAATACATAGATAAACATAGTGTCAGTAGTACGCCTCTACTTGACTTGCTCGTTAATCAAAGATGGTTAAGTTTCCTAACCATAGACATGAGTTGTCATTCGATTAACGAGATCACATCATTAGGAGAATGATGTGATTGACTTGACCCATTCCGTTAGCTTAGCACTTGATCGTTTAGTATATTGCTATTGCTTTCTTCATGACTTATACATGTTCCTATTACTATGAGATTATGCAACTCCCGTTTACCGGAGGAACACTTTGTGTGCTACCAAATGTCACAACGTAACTGGGTGATTATAAAGGTGCTCTACAGGTGTCTTCGAAGGTACTTGTTGGGTTGGCGTATTTTGAGATTAGGATTTGTCACTCCGATTGTCGGAGAGGTATCTCTGGGCCCACTCGGTAATACACATCACTTAAGCCTTGCAAGCATTGCAACTAATGAGTTAGTTGCGGGATGATGTATTACGGAACAAGTAAAGAGACTTGTCGGTAACGAGATTGAAATAGGTATTGAGATACCGACGATCGAATCTCGGGCAAGTAACATACCGATGACAAAGGGAGCAACGTATGTTGTTTTGCGGTTTGACCGATAAACATCTTCATAGAATATGTAGGAGCCAATATGAGCATCCAGGTTCCGCAATTGGTTATTGACCAGAGACGTGTCTCGGTCATGTCTACATAGTTCTCGAACCCGTAGGGTCCGCACACTTAAAGTTTGATGACGGTTATATTATGAGTTTATGTGTTTTGATGTACCGAAGGTAGTTCGGAGTCCCAGATGAGATCGGGGACATGACAAGGAGTCTCGAAATGGTCGAGACGTAAAGATCGATATATTGGACGACTATATTTGGACATCGGAAAGGTTCCGAGTGGTTCGGGTATTTTTCGGAGTACCGGGGAGTTACGGGAATACGGGGGAAGAAGTATATGGGCCTTATTAGGCTTTAGGGGAGAGAGAGAGGCAGGCCGCGCGCCCCCCCAATGACTAGTCCGAATTGGACTAGGGGGAGGGGCGGCGCCCCCTCCTTCCTTCTCTTCCCTCTCCCCCTTCCTTGTCTCCTACTCCTACTACTTGGAAGGGGAGGAATCCTACTCCCGGTGGGAGTAGGACTCCTCCAAGGCGTGCCATAGGGGCCTGCCCTCTCCCCCTCCTCCACTCCTTTATATACGTGGCCAGGGGGCACCCCATAGACACAACAATTGATCTTTTGGATCTTTTAGTCGTGTGCGGTGCCCCTCTCCACCATAGTCCACCTCGATAATATCGTAGCGGTGCTTAGACGAAGCCCTGTGACTGTAGAACATCAACATCGTCACCACGCCGTCGTGCTGATGGAACTCTTCCTCAAAGCTCGGCTGGATCGGAGTTCGAGGGACGTCATCGAGTTGAACGTGTGCAGAACTCGGAGGTGCCGTGCGTTCGGTACTTGATCGGTCGGATCGTGAAGACGTACGACTACATCAACCACGTTGTGCTAACGCTTCCGCTTTCGGTCTACGAGGGTACTTGGTCACACTCTCCCCTCTCGTTGCTATGCATCACCATGATCTTGCGTGTGCCTAGGAATTTTTTTGAAATTACTATGTTCCCCAACAGCAAGTGCGCTGTAAAATCACCACTTGCGCAAGCTAAAGGCGGGTAGTTTATTTAGAAATTAGGACGAATCCTGTGCGATAGACCAGCTAGCTAGAAATATAAAAACAAACTACCCGCGTTGAGCGTTGTAAAAATTGGTGGTTCCGCCACTTTTCCTTATTATCAGACATGCATATTCTTATTGTACCGTGCGCGATCTTGGGCACACCCGCCCCGCATCAATTCCTTTACCCAAATTTTAGTTGCCGCCGTACTTCAACCGTCGCCCAGACTCCTCCAGCACTGACCTTATAGTAAAATTCAGTAGCCAAGGGATTTGAATTGTCGCCCTCCCTCGTTCACCACCATCTCGACCCACCATTACTAAAAAAATAGTAGCCGTGACGTATCCTCAAACACCACCCCCCTCCACAGTCCCCCACCTATCCCCCTCCCCCTCGAACCCTAGCTCATGGCCGCCGTCGGCGCCGCCGCCAACCCCTGTCGTTCTGCCTGTTCCTCCTAGCTTAGATAACAAAGTTCAGGTTACCCATCGATTCCCATACCGTCGCCCCACTCCCCTGAGTTTTTAGATGAGGCCTGCAGTGTCCCTCCCCGCAAGATCCACATCCCCTGCTCCAGAATGTCACAGCCTAAGCTCGACCATGTATCTCGTGGAGCCTGACGAGCATTCGGCCAAGAAGAGGTTTATCATGGCCTCTCCGGCAGACGTTGGCGAGGTGGCCGCTGTTCACCCCGACCTGTCGATCCCAGAGCAACACGTCATCATGGAAGCCGACGAAGACGTTGACTATGTTGCCATGTCGAAGGCTTCATGTCAGCGGGCTAGTGTATTACTGTATCTCGGGAAAGTTGGCTACGATATCAAGCTCGTTGACAGCGACGGCTTCACGCGGGCCATGTCACAGGTTAAGTGGTCCATCCCCAACCCCTCTGGTTCAACCGCCGTCGATCTCTTTGACGGCCCTGCCGCTGATTTTCTCCGCCAAGCGGTCAAGGATTTGCGATCCTTGTACGCCATCGAGCCCATTTTGTCATTTCTGAAGGACACCTTCTACGGCGGTGGCTTGGGATCCTCAATTGCCAAGTCAAATCTCATCGACCATGACCGCGACCACGAGGAGGGCACCCACAAATGTTCTTCCAAGGTGAAACAACCCATCTATGACATCAGAGAGCGCACCATGGGTTTGTGCTTGAAGGATCCTGTCCATGACATGTGAGGCAACATCCTATAAGCAAGTCTTACCTTTTCTAGCTTGCCACCCCGTACCCTTTGTTGTAGTAGCATTTGTCGTGCGGTGCTTTAACTGTGCCGTGTTTAATTATTTTAGTTATGCAAAAATGTATTGTTCAATAGGGCTATGTGATGTTTAAGTATGAATTGTCCACTTCAGTTTCACGAATGGTATATTTGGTTCTTTTGGTGAGTAGATGCCTTGTTTATCTGTATTTGGTTGTTAGGTTGGTTGCAGTGAGCATTTTTCCAGTTATCGAGCAGATGCCTTGTTTATATGTATTTGGTTCTTAGGTTGGTTGCAGTGAGCATTTGTCCAGTTATCAAGCAGATGCCTTGTTTATCTGTATTTGGTTGTAAGGTTGGTCGTAGTGAGCATTTGTCCAATTTTCAAGCAGATGCTTTCTTTATCTGTATTTGCTTGTTAGGTTGGTTAAAGTGAGCATTTGTGCAGTTTTCAAGCATATGCCATGTTTATCTGTATTTGCTTGTTAGGTTGGTTGCAGTGAGACTCTGTCCAATTTTCAATGGCTATATTTGGTTGTTATATTGGTCAGTTATGCATTGTTTATTTAGTCATTCACAATGTGTTTTTCATTATGTGCAAGTTGGAACTGTGCCGCTCGACTACATCAATACCAGTTTGAATGGCTATATTTGGTTCAAGTTATGTTTGGTGTAGTTAATACATGTCCTTTGTTTCAGTTTTACACATTTATCCAGTGTGATGTTTAAGCATTACCTATGTTCTATTCTTTTCAATACTAGTTTGAATTGCAATATTTGATGGCTGTTAAACCTCCTGTCAGTAATATTGCCTTCCATTTTATATCTGCTTTAACAGCATGCTAAAAACAACACATTCAAGCTATCATTTGGAGATAATGTTGTTTACCTTTTCTATATTTGTTTGATGTTAATGTTGTTGTACTTATCATGCCTTTCCACTACTTATGCAGGACAACAACGGGAGTGGCCACCATTTTCCGCCGAGGTTAGTTTCATCCCTAGACTTGTACTCCCCCCGTCGTTCCATAATGTAGTGCATATAGATCCAGGCCTAGAAACTTGTTAGCTTCTAATATTGACTTGTTGCTTGTAGGTACATATGCCCTTGGTAAGGATCCACACATCGACCCTTTTTGCGTCTGGGGCAATGAGATATTCATGAACAAGCATCAAGTGAGGAAACTGATAATGATTATTAGCAAAAAGATACGAATGGTGGCAAGCAAATTATTTGTTTGTGCTCTATCCAACACAACAGTGAGTTGTAGGATGGTAACTACAAACTCTGCAACCTTCTCTTTTTATTGCCCATAATGAGTTGTTAGACAACAATGTCTGAATCTTTTTCGTTCGTAGTGGTTCCCGAAGCAGTTCACTCAAGTTAATGAGCATCGAGAAGTCTTAATGAAGACAGTGAAGGATGGACGGGCAGCCATCACAAGGGGTTGGCCTAGAGTCGTGCGTGCATTACGCATGGAGGAGGGCACAATATGGGCATTCCACTTCACCTTCTCCAGGAACTAGAATGTCCTTCGCCTCACTCTTTGCAGTCTTTAGTACAACTGTGGTTCATCATTCTTTAATTGGTGCTTCTGTAGTTCTTTAGTATATGTACCTCTGCATCGAATTATGCATTCATGGTTGAAACTATATTTGTAATAAACATGGTTGGATATGAAATAAGTGATTGCCTACTTTCAGATTCAAAACCTGTGATTTTTAAATTAGAGATTACACTCCACACGGTTTGCGAAAAAGAAACGTCTATGATAGACATGGAGATCAAACACGTTTCTAGGATCCACTACGTGTGCGATCAATCTCCAATGCACACACGATCATCCAAGAAAAAACGTGTGCGATTAACAATAGTATCACACATAGTTCTTTCTTATTAAATGTTTGCAATAGTCACCTTATCACACACACTTCAAAATTACAGACTGTTTGTGATGTTGTGCGCATCGCAAACGTTTGGTTATAGAAGAACACGTGCGATAGGTCGATCACCCGACGCGGGTACGACGTATGAATCGTGTGGGATGTATTCAAGCTTTGCATACAATTTTATAGCGACAATTGTGTGTGCTCTTACATCGAATCGCACATAGTCGAGGAAAAGTAAATGTGTGTGATTGTCTAATTCTACAATTGTGAACTATTTTTGATGGATCGTGCATCGTAAACGTAGCACCACAGAATACTGACTACGATGTCAATGCGAGCACAAACGAGTAGGGAGTACTGTATATGCATCGGGGCTCCCTATCCCCGACGGTTTCTGGGTTGTGTGGGAAGGACCCCCCTATCGCAGTCACTCACTTGGCGACGGTTCCGAACGCCGTCACGGAAAGGGGTTAAAAACCGTTTGTATAGCACCGACGCATACCCGTGATGGTCAAATATCTGTGTATTTCTCTTCGAATTATCGGATTGGTTTGGCCAACTAGATTGGTTCTTATTGCAATGGGAGAGGTGCTTAGTTTTGGGTTCAATCTTGCGGTGTCTTCACCTAGTGACATAGTAGGGGCAGCGAGGCACGTATTGTATTGTTGACATCAAGGGTAAAAAGATGGGGTTTTCATCACATTGCTTGGGTTTATCCCTCTACATCATGTCATCTTACTTAAGGCGTTACTCCATTCTTATGAACTTAATACTCTAGATGCATGCTGGATAGCGGTCGATGTGTGGAGTAATAGTAGTAGATACAGGAAGGAGTCGGTCTACTTGACATGGACGTGATGCCTATATTCATGATCATTGCCTTGGATATCGTCATAACTTTGCGCTTTTCTATCAATTGCTCGATAGTAATTTGTTCACCCACCGTATTATTTTCTTTCAAGAGAGAAGCCTCTAGTGAAACCTATGGCCCCAGGGTCTATTTTCCATCATATATTTTCAGATCTATAAACCAAAAAACCCAAAAATACTTTGGTGCAATTTATTTGTTTTTTACTTTGCTTTACGTTTTAGTAATCTTTTATATCTATCTCTATCACATCTCATCCTTGCAAGTGACTGTGAAAGGATTGACAACCCCTTTATCGCGTTGGGTGCAAGTGTTTGATTGTTTATGTAGGCGCATAGATTGGATACTTGCATGTACCTCCTACTAGATTGATACCTTGGTTCTCAAACTAAGGGAAATACTTATCTCTACTTTGCTGCATCACACTTTCCTCTTCAAGGGAAAACCAACGCAAGCTCAAGAAGTAGCAACGCTTAATAGGACTTTCACAAAGCACATACCTTGATAAGATTTTTAAGAAGTTCAAAATGGATCAGTCCAAGAAGGGTTCTTGCCTGTTTTGCAAGGTGTGAAGTTGAGTCAGACTCAATGCCCAGCAACTACAGAGGATAGAGAAAAGATGAGTGTCATCCCCTATGCTTCTGCCATAGGCTCTATCATGTATGCGATGTTGTGCACAAGACCGGATGCCAGCCTTGCCATAAGTATGGCCGGAAGGTTTCAAAGTAATCCAGGAATGAATCGCTGGATAGCGGTGAAGAATATCCTTAAGTACCTGAAAAGGATCAAGGAAATGTTTCTCGTATAGTGAGGTGATTGACGATGACATGTACCTAGGGTAGGGTCATAGGCCTGACCTAGATGCCCTACCCAAGGACATTGCCCTAGAGTCAAAGACATTCAAAACCCAATAGAAGATACCGACTGAAATCACCTTGGAGTGTAATCCACTCGACCAGCTATTCCACTCGGATACCCCAATTCCACTCGACATGATTATCACATTCAACAGTACAAAAGAGTCACTTGGAGCATAGAAGACCTACTGCCGCCCCAGCATGGCAACGGTCGGGCATTCACTCGGTAGTCTTAAAGGTCATTGATAGTCATTTATAGCAGGCGTTACCAGTAACGCCCCTGTCTTAACTCAGATTGAACCATGTGTAAATGAGGCTTGGAGGGGTCTGGCGCACTCTATATAAGCCACCCCCTCCTCTAGCACAAGGGTTCGCACCCCCTAGAACTCACACATATTCTAGTCGGCAAGCCTCGGAGGCACCGAGACGTAGGGCTTTTACCTCCTCCGAGAGGGGCCTGAACTCGTAAACTTGCGTGTACAACCTCGCCGTAGCTAAGGCCTTGCCTCCTCCTACGTACCCCCTATCATTATTGTCAGACTTACTCCCATGACAGTGATCAAGAGGTCGTCGTAAAGGGTTACGTCGATGCCAGCTTTGACACTGATTCGGATGACTCTAAGTCTCAAATCGGATACATATATATTCTAAATGGGGGAGCGGTATGCTGGTGCAGTTCCAAGCGCAGCGTGGTAGCTAATTCTACATGCAAAGCGGAGTACATAGCTACCTCAGAGGCAGTGAAGGAAGGTGTCTGGATGAAGCAGTTCATGACAAATCTTGGTGTTGTGCCCAGTGCACTAAACCCAATGACTCTATTTTGTCACAACACTGGTGCCATTGATCTAGCTGAGGAACGAAGGTTTCACAAGAGGACCAGACACATAAAGCGATGCTTCAACTCCATCTGTGATGCAGTCAAGGAGGAGAACATAAACATTCGCAAAGTACATACGGATCTGAATGTTGCAGACCCATTGACTAAACCTCTTCCACGGGCAAAACATGATCAACACCAGAACTCTATGGGTGTTAGAATCATTACCATGTAATACTATATTATTGACTCTAGTGCAAGTGGGAGACTGTTGGAAATATGCCCTAGAGGCAATAATAAAATGGTTATTATAATATATTTCCTTCTTCATGATAATCGTTTATTATCCATGCTATAATTGTATTGACCGGAAACTCAAATGCATGTGCGGATACATAGCACTACAAAAAAAAGACACATCCGTGACATTTTGGGCCGAACGAATTTTTTTTCTGTCATACATATGACACTTCTATGACAATAATTGTGACAAAACCCGGTATCATCATAGATGTGGTGGGCTCCTACTTCTATGAGAAAAAATCATGACAGAAAATGGGCTTTTCGTCCTGGGCGGGCCGGAGACGCAGCTGCATGACATTCTTTGGGCCGTCCATGACGGAAAAAACCATGGTAGAAGCGAGGGGGAGGAAAATTTCGGGGAGTTCCCGGTTACGGTGGGAGGTCGGGGGCCGAGCGATGCGCGTTTCTCTCGTACACGTACGCGTGTGTGTGCGAGGCGTTGGCTCTAACTGAACCCGAGCGAGGCGTTGGGCTCTAACTGAACCCGAGCGATTGCACTGCAGGCTACGCGTTACTGAACCCGAGCGATCGATCGATGGCTGTTAACTGAACCCGATCGAGCGATTCCTTCGCTACTGCTGCTAACTGAAGCCGATCGGTGGGAT
>NC_041382.1:182531695-182560976 GCF_002162155.2 Triticum dicoccoides | reverse complement strand
GACGGTGAAGGGGTGCCCGTGGAGGGGTGGTTGAACAGGACCCATGGTGTGGAGGGCTGGATGAACAGTAGACGGTGGAGGAGTGGTTGAACAGTAGCCGGTGGAGTAGCGCGCGGTGGAGGCTGGATGAACAGGAGCCCGTGGAGGCTGGATGAACAGGAGCCCGTGGAGGCTGGAGGAGGTCGACGGTGGAGATGAACAGTATCCCGTGGAGTCCTGTTTTGCGGTAAGCCACACCCCTCCCGATCAACAGGATCCCCGTTTCGACCATAGCCCTCCAACACAAGTCCGTTTCGTCCGTTTTGCGGTATGCCACACCCCTCCCGATCAACAGGACCCCCGTTTCGACCGTAGGAGGTCTGTTTCCTCCGTTTTGCGGTACGCCATACCCCTCCCGATGAATAGGATCCTGTTTCGAATGTGGCCGGTCGAACACAAGGCCGTTTCCTCCGTTCTGTGGTACACCAGGCCTCGTTTCCATCGCCTGTTCCATCCAAGCCCTCCTGATGAACACGACACATTCTGTTGCCTCCCCATGAACACGACGCATTCCGTTGCCTCCCCATGAACACGACGCATTCCGTTTGCCTCCCCATGAACATGATGACGACGCTGTTTCTCCGTTCTGACCCAGCCATGTACACGAGCCCTGGCCGTACGTATGCGTGAGTAGGCGTTCGAGACCCTGCCCGTATGTACACATACGTGGCCGTATTTTCTTTCTTGCACCCTGGCTGTTGTACGTACGTGTACATGCTACGTGCGCGCCTCTACTACGACACGTGCGCGCCTCTACATCGACCAGTATATATGTACGTACACGTTCGCGACCTGAATGACAACGCTACGTATGCTTCGACCAGGTGGGTCTCGACTGTTAGGCACTTCCTTGCCTACGAAGATGTAGCTGTTCGGTCCCAGCAGTCAGGGGGCGAATCATTTTTTTTTGCCCGGACAACACTTCCTTGCGTTCGAAGATGTAGCTGGTGGGTCCCAGTAGTCAGGGGGAAACGTTTTTTTCACGAAATACAGTGGCCCGTCCGGTGGGTCCCAGCTGTCAGATGAAGGAATCATTATTTTCCGCGTAATAAGGAGGCACTTCCTTGCTGTGGCCGTGGACCCAGCTATCAGCCTCTCCACGTACAGTCCATGTCCGATGGAAGTCATTCCTTGACCACGCTGACCACGCCGCGCTGAGAGCACCAGGGCGGTGGACGACGGCGAGGCCTAGGAAGAGGACGACACGGAGGCAGGAAAGACTCGACAGTTGTTTCCCACGCGGAGGGGAGTACGACTGTACAAGGGTTTACTGGTTCGTCTACCGTCGCCGGAGAATAACAGCAGGTGTGGGTGAGTAGAGGGATGGCTAGGCCAGCGATGGGAGTACGGTCGGGCGGTGAGGCCTGTGTGGCAGCATAGTCAGCCGCGAGGAGGAGGGAGCAGGCAGTCCCGCCGGCGCTTGTTTGAGCGGCTGGAGCAGGAAGAGCAGAGATTGAAGAAGCACGACGGCCGTTGGATGGACATCCAACAGTCAGTGCTTGTGCGTCAACCATTTTTTAGGAAAGCCTCAAATCTTTGGAAAACAGCATACATCCCATTTGCCATTATTTCTAATAATTTACAGCCCATTTGCTAATTCTTAAGGTTTTTTTGGAGCCCATATTCTTTTTGTTAGCATTACAGCCCATATTGTGGCAACGATTAAAAAATTATACGAAATTTTGCATATTTCGGTGCGGTCCGAACTGTTTTTAATCCTGAAATTTCGACTCACATTAAAACTGATTTTAAAAATAAATGTATATCAATATAAAATCCAACAAATTCTCCACGCATAAAAATTAATGTAATTTAAAATCTTGAAATGAAAAAAAAGATATTTGAAACTAATTGCCGGTTTGATGTGTTTTAAAAATGTACAACCCATTTCTCATTACTGATGGGCCATTTTCTTGGCCAGCCGAATGAAAGCTCTCCTCGTCTTGAAAGATTTGCAGCCCAACAGGCCTGACAAAGCGACTTACTTGGCAAATCACAAAAAAATTGGGTTGTGGCCGTGGACCCAGCTGTCAGCCTCTCCACGTACAGTACTCTTCCGATGAAAGTCCTTTCTTGACCATGTTGACCACGCCGCGCGGAGAGCACCACGGCGGTGGACGACGGCAAGGCCTAGGAAGGGGACGACACGGCAGTGGAAGCCTGTGCGGAGAGGACTACGAGGGTTCACTGGTTCGGCTGCGGTGCGAGGCTGCCGTCGCCGCAGGGCCTGGCCAGCGGTGGGAATAGTAGGGGGGCGGTGAGGCCTCTGCGGCAGCACAACCGGCCACGGGAGGCAGGAGCATGCGGCGCGACCGGTGCTGCTTTGGGCGGCTGGAGCAAGAAGACCAGAGGTTGAAGAAGCACTACGGTCGTTGGATGGACATCGTATGGTCACTAGAGCTAGAAATGTTCCTATTGACTAAGTTGACAAAGCCCTTCATCCTCGTCAACTTAGTAGGCCCACAAGTCAGCCTCCCAGCAAGGTGGGTCCCAACTAGCCGGGGGAGTATTCATTTTTTGTGCGTAATAAGGAGGCACTTCCGGTGGGTCCGAGCTGACAGCGGGGGGAACGTTTTTTTCACGAAATACGGTGGCCCGTCCGGTGGGTCCCAGCAGTCAGGGGGAAACGGTTTTTTTGGCAAAATACTGGTGGCCTGTCTGGTGGGTCCCCGCTGTCAGGTGGAGGAATAATTATTTTCCACGTAATAAGGAGGCACCTCCTTGCGGCTGCCATGGACCCAGCTGTCAGCCTCTCCATGTACAGTACTCTTTCGATGGAAGTCGGTCATTGACCACGTTGACCATGCCGCACCGAGAGCACCAGGGCGGTGGACGATGGCGAGGACTAGGAAGGGGACGACTCGGAGCCGGGGAAGACGCAGCAGTGATGCCCACACGAAGAGGAGTACGAGGGTTCACTGGTTCGGCTGCGGTGTGAGGCTATTGTCGCCGCAGAATGACAGGGGGTGTGGGTGAGTAGAGGGATGGCCTGGCCAGCGGTGGGAGTAGTAGGGGGCGGTGAGGCCTCCGCGGCATCACAGCCGGCCACGGGAGGTAGGAGCACGTGGCACGACCGGCACTGGTTTGGGCGGCTAGAGCAAGAAGACCAGAGGTTGAAGAAGCACTACAGCCGTTGGATGAACATCGTATGGTAACAGGAGCTAGAATCGTTCAAATTGACTAAGTTGACAAAGCCCTCCATCCCCGTCAACTTGGTAGGCCCACAAGTCAGCCTCCCACTATGCTGGGTTCCAGCTGGCAGGGGGAATATTCATTTTTGGTGCATAATAAGGAGGCACTTCCTTGCGTGCGAAGATAGCTGGTGGGTCCGACATGTCAGTGGGGGGCACTTTATTTCACGAAATACATAGGCCCTTCCGGTGGGTCCTAGATGTCAGGTGGAGGAATCATTATTTTGCGCGTAATAAGGGGGCATTTCCTTGTGTGCGGCCGTGGACCCAGTTGTCAGCCTCTCCACGCAGAGTCTACTTCCGATGGTGTCGTTCGTTGACCACGTTGACCACGCCGCGCCGAGCGCATCCAAGGTGGTGGAAGACGGCGAGGCCGCGGACAGCAACGAGCCGAAGATGGGAAGACGCGGGAGTAGAGTCGCAGACAGAGAGGTGTACGAGGGTTAACTGGTTCTAGTGCGGTGTGGTTCGGCAGTCGGTGGAGAAGAACAGGAGGTGTGGAGGGGTGGAGGGATGGCCTGGCCAATGGTGGAGTAGCGCTTCATAGCGAAGCGTGCTAAGCAGAGCTGCTATCAGCAAGAGGCGGGAGGTGGCCCCGTCGGCGCTAGAGGAAGAAGACGAGAGATTGAAGATGGATGCCGGTCGTTGGATGTAAATCCAACGGCTAACATGTCAAAATCATTTGTTGACTAAATTGACAACGACTTGCATTGGCTTCGACCTATTGGCCTCCAAAAATGTGGCACGTATTCAACCCATTTTTTCAGAATTTACAGTCTTTTTTTGCGCGGTAGAATTTACTGTCAATTTGATCTTTTTTTTTTGAATTACAGCCATTAGCTGGGCTGGGTGAACAAATAATGTAGCGTCCATGCAGCCCGTTTATTTTATTTCCTAAAAAATTACAGGCCATTTGCACTTTCTCGAAATACACGATTTTGCTGGGCTGATTCTAATTATAATGTTGGGTTGGGCCAGTAATGTTATCAAAAAATAAAAAGGGTCTGAGCATTTTGTTATAAATATATTTAAATAATAAGTGATATTATTACATTTGTCCTTAAATCTTACCAAGCTTTTGTACACAATCACTAGGATTTTCGTGCCAAAACAATCCAGGATTTTATTTGTTAAGAAATTATTTTTATAAGTTAATAAGATGTGGGATATTGTTTTCTTACATATGTAAGTATCTGTTAAATATATGATGACAATAAAAATAATATATAATAACATATAAAATAATTTTTTTAGAAAAACAGGGAGCATCTCCCCGGTTCCATTGCTGAGAACGAAACCACAACATATTCTGATACAACAGCTCAAAGAGCAGTTCGAAAGCAAAGGTAGAAAAGCTACAAACTAGGGGGGTGGATGAACAAGTTCTCTGAATAACACAAATCACCCGAGCGGTACCAAAGGCAGAGCAGATAGAGCACTCAAATGACACAAGGAGGGTCCAGCGAAGCCTTCATGGTCTTCAGCCGAGGGGCCGTGTCAGCCCGCGGCGACCAGTAAGCAAGCGGAGACACCGGGCTGGAAGGCGTAGCATGGTGGATGTCCCTCTTTTTCGGCGCCAGGTGCCGATCATCTTCATCAGAAATCTTGAGACGAGCCCACGGGTCCAGCTCCAGAGCAGGTCGAGCCTTGTTCAGCCACAAGTGATCGCCAACGGTTTCTGGAGGGATCTTGTTAGGGTTTCCACGAAGCTCATCAACTTGTCCTTGTCCGATCTGGAGGAGAGAATCGCCCAGTTCCTCACCATGTTCCTAATCACCTCAAGACCTGTGGAATGGAAATCCAGGAGGTGTTACTGAAAATCATAGCATTTCTATATTTCCAGAGGCACCAAAGGACAGCTGAGCTAACAGTGTTTAAAACTGAGCACTTTTTGGTAGCAATCCAGAATCTGGCGACAGATTCGAAGGATGAGCCAATCTGACTAGAGAAATATTCCTCAATGTGGGCCCAGAGATGTTTAGCAACTATACATTCAAAAAATAGGTGAGAACAAGACTCTTGTTCCAAGCAGTAAACACAATCAAGGGGTTTGATGATGTGTCTCTTCCTAAGGTTATCCCTAGTCATCATTTTGTTTTTGGAGAGAATCCAGAGAAATACATGAATTTTAGGGGGAACTCTCAATTTCCAGACAGCAGGGATAAACACGGGTTGAACCCCTCTAAAGTTGATAACATGATAGAGGGAGCTGGAGGAATACTTCCGCTTATTTTCCAGCAACCAAATCAGGGCATCCGGCTCGGCAGTAAAGGTAATGCTTTTGGCAATTTCCTCCAATTGGAACCATTGTTCCATGAGACTATCACTAAAGTTCCTTCTAAAAGAGAGTTTTATCATTGACCGTCCCAAACTTCGTTGACACTTTTGTTAAGCTCATTGCGGACAGAGTAAATAGGCCAAAATTGGACTGCTAGGGGGGATGTGCCAAACCAAGTATCTTCCCAGAACCTGGTTCTGCTCCCATCCCGTATGTTCCATCTGTAGCCAAATTTCACATCATGCATAATAGATTTTAATCCTTTCCAGAATCTAGAGGTCTTAGGGTTGGAGGAAGGGACAAAAATATTAGGTTTATTTCCTAGGTATTTATGGGCAATAAGAACCTTCCAGGGTTTCAGGTCTTCCTCATAGAATCTTTTAATCCAAGACCCTGGAAGACATATGTTAATTTCTTGGAGGTTAGGTATGCCTAGGCCTCCAAAATCTTTTTTCATAGAGACTAGGGCCCAATTAGCAAGGTGTAGCTTCCTATTTCCCTCAAAATCATTCCACAAGCAATGAGACATCTGAGAATTGATGATGTTCACTGCCCATTTAGGGAACTTGAAGAAGGAGAGGAGATACACTAGAATGCTAGCCAAACAAGCTTGTAGGAGGATCAATCTACCACTGTAAGAGAGAAGTTGGCCCCTCCACCCAGCAATCCTTTTAATGATTTTATCCAGAAGGGGTTGGATATCCTCTCTCCTCAGTTTATCATAGTGGAGAGGGATACCTAGGTACTTATCGGGGAAGTTACCTTTATTACAGACTAGAATAGAGAGGAAGTCAACTAACTCCTGATCATCCATGTTGATAGGGATGAGTTCACTTTTAGATTAGTTGATTCTCATGCCTGAGACTTGTTCAAAACAGGTTAGAACAGTTTTCAGATTGCTAGCATGTGTGGAGTCATTGTCTAAGAAAAGGATGGTATCATCTGCATATTGAAGGCAGATGATGCCACCAGGGCAGACCTCAGGACAGAGCCCTGCAATCAGACTATGATCAGCAGCTTTGCTCAACATTTTAGTAAGAACGACCACTACTAAATTAAACAAAAGCGGGGAGATGGGTTCACCTTGCCTAAGGCCTTTACCACCAAGGAAAAAACCACTTTCACAGTTATTTAACTTGACCCCAACAGACCCCCCATGAGTTAGTTTCTGGATCCAACTAGTCCATTTACCCCCAAAACCTCTAAGCTCCAGGAGTTTCATAAGGAAATCAAGGTCAACTTTACCGAAGGCAGTCTAAACTAGAACTACCATCTAGAGAAAAATTCTCACAAATAGAGCCTTCAGATCTCTTTTGGTGAGGGTAAATAAAGGAAGAGCATTAAATGCCAACATTAAGAGAAGTAAAATCTACACCAATCTTAGCAGCAACGGCACTGAAGGAAGGATCATTAAAGATGGAGAAGGAAGTGTGTTTCATACCCTGGGGTTTTTGCACTTCCAGCTTCTGAACCTCTTTGAGCTGTTGAGCCTTTTCAATAATGGTTCTCTTGTCACCAGCTACCCTGGCACTGGTTCTGGTGGCTTGAACAGGACCCCATTTGGGAAGGTGCTTCTCCTTAGGAAGGGCAGGGAAGTCAGAGTTGTATTTTGAGTCCAAATTGTCTTAGAGTTCAGTTGTTTCAACAAGTGCCTCTTGATCCTCTTGTAGATCTACAGAACCTTCTAATTCCATCAGATCATCATCTTCCAGGAGCTCCATTTCCCCGAGGAGGTTGAATCCATCAGTTTCATCAAGCACAGAATTCAAGATCTTTTCCTGGATGCTGAGTTGAGGAGTGTATGGAGAATCAGGGAGGTGCGTCTTGAGGACTGAAGTGGGTGTAGTTTCTCCAAGCATCTGATTGTGGCCAAAAGATTGTCCTCTGATGTTAGGGGCCCCAGAATTGGCAGCAGACCCATTATCTGATTCAGATCTAGAGCTCCTGTTGGATTCAGCATCTTCAGTAAGATTGGTACCGGTTTCAGCTGCAGAGACATATGTACCAGCAGAGAGGTTGGTGGAGGTGCCAGTTTTAGTGGGGGTTAAGGACTCCACCTCAATGAGTAGCCTGTATATTTTGTTCCCAACTCTAAAAAACCTTTCAGCAGGGATTTTGGAGGGATCTTTACATAAGATTTTGACCCTAACAGTTTCATAGAATGACTTGAAATTATGCTGCCAATCCACATCCAGTAAGAACCCCAGAGTGGAAGTGATTTGATCCAGCATAGTCCAGTCACACCACTTGGGGGTTCAATTCTTGATCCAAGTTTCCTGGAGGTCCTCTTCAGCCTCAATCCTGCCTTTCCAGACTTCAACATTGACTACAACATTGTCTTTTTGAGACCAAAACAGGGGTATCTAGCAACTTGAACTACATTTATTTCAGGAGGGAATTTGACCAAGAATGTCCACTCATCTAGGGCATTGATTGGCTAGGGCCAGTTGGTTTTGTAAATGTCTGCAAACTCAGTGGCAAGTTCCTGCTTGGTCGCTTCACCAGCTTCTACCAGAACAATCCCCACATTCTTCAGGGAGCCACGATACTGAGCATTTTCATCAGGTGGGTCTATGTGGTAGAACCCTAATCCTGGAGCAGCACTTCCAACATATCTAGCAGAACTGTGGGTTTTCCTTCTGACAGGGCAATTCTCAACTTTATGGGTAACCATTTTGAAGATAAAACAACTCTTGAGCTTGACACATTTAACCAAATGATGCCCTGGTTCCCCACAATTGTAGCATATCACCTCAGAGTATGCCATAAGGCCCGAAGCAGGGTCATGAGCAGTTTTCTGGATGTCATGTCTCTTCTTTTGCTGATTCTTGCCTTGAGATTTCCCACTGATCCGAGAGTCAGAACCACCAGCAGATTGGTCTTGGGCAATTACAGGAGCCTGCCTAGATTGTGCCCCCATTTGGGGTGGAGGTGGGTCGTACCACTGGCCAACCGATGCTCCCCCCCCCCCATTGTAATAGGGGAAATTCATCGGTTATCTCTCGGGAAGCAGAAATAACTACCAGACAACTCAATTGAAGCAGATTGCAAGCCTAATTTCAATCTTCTGCAGGTTTGGGGGAGAGGTAAGGTAGGGGATCCACCTGCTCCAGCTCGAGTGGCGTGCTGGTGGGCATGAGTCTAGTCAAGCATTCCCATCTCGTAGCACAGCATGGATCTCCTGAATTCACTTCTCCTTTCGCCCATCGAACGAACGCAATCGGCGGCTCCCTAGGGTGGGGCATCCTGTGCTTCTCCGAGAAATCTCCTTCGAAGTAGATCCACAGGGCTAGATTCAGTAGCTCCCAATCCACATGATCCTTGCACATCCGAGCATACCTACGCGAGTGAGAGAACGGATTCGGTCCCTCCTCGGCTTCCTCCCTCGCAGCTTCCTCCTTTGCTTCCCTCCATTCGTGCTTCCACTGGGTCCAGGAGAGAGCGTCGTCGTGGATCCGCATCGCCCGCTCCCTCCATCTCCTCCCTCGAGTCTCCCGCAGCACCGCCGGTGTGACGGAGTTGAGCGGCTGGAGCATCCACGGGAAGGCTTTGTAGACATGTGGGAGATGCATCTTGTACATCTGCCTGTCTTCCAGCCATTCCCCCATGGATATGGCCGGCGACTCCATGGGCGCGCGAGTGGACTTGCTGAGGGGGGCAGGCGCGCCCGGAGTCAGGAGGCGGGGGGTGGCGGCGAGATCTATGATGACGGCGAGGGTGAAGGTAGTGGCGGGGGCGGCGGCGAGGATGGAGGTGGTGGCAGGGGCAAAGGGGATCGCGAGAGCGGTCATCTATTTGCCAATTATGTGAACTAAACAGTCAACATATAAAATAATTTAAATATATATAATATAGTTAGAAGAGAAACATAAGATGGACCTGGCGTTTCTATTCTTATATAGAAAAATAAAACAGACCTCTGTGTTTTCTTCAAAAAAAAACATAAATTGGGCTGCCAAAAATAAAACCTCGGATGGGAGGTCCATAGGCCGATCGATACATGACGGCCCTAAGAAAATACAAACAGGCCTATGGACCTCCCATCTGAGGTCGTGGGCTGCGCATGTTAAAAATGAAAGCCTAGACAGGGCAGCCCAAAACCATGTCCAACACTTGCCAAAACTTTGTCCCTCGTTTTCTCTGTGTTTTGCACACTCGACATTGTGTCAGCATTTTGACTGTGCATCATATGAAGATGTGCTATGCATGAATGCTGATCAGCATGATGTTAACTGGCTGGTAGTTCCATTTTCGACCATGAATAAAACTTCCAACATGATGTTAACCTTGTTTGAAAAGGCCGTGTTAATATAAATGCTCTGCCTCTGAAAGTTGCAGCTTCTTATCTGAAACTGAACTTGCAGTTTCTTATCTAAAACTAAAACTTGTAGTTTCTTCTCTGAGAATCACATTGTCTGCACTTTTATACTCCTATGAAACTACATTTTTTAAGTGCTAAAAATAGATATCTAGAATTCATAAAATATTTCAGAAGCTCAATATTGCGAATCTAAAATTCAAAAGACATTCATATCTGAAAGTACTCTCAAAATACACAACACAAAACACAATTCACAACCTGCAAATACTGACAACCCTAAGCTCCTCCTGACAATTCACAACCTGCCCGACTATTGGGCTGGGGGGGGGGGGCCCTCCTATTCCTCGGTGGCAGACAGCCGCCCCGTGAGATGATGTGAACAGCGAGGGAGACGATTGATACATCTCCAATGTATCTATAATTTTTGATTGCTCCATGCTATATTATCTACTATTTTGGACTATATTGGGCTTTATTTTCCACTTTTATATTATTTTTGGGACTAGCCTATTAACCGGAGGCCCAGCACAGAATTGCTGTTTTTTGCCTATTTCAGTGTTTCGGAGAAAAAGAATATCAAATGTAGTCAAAACAGAATAAAACCTTCGGGAACGTGATTTTCTCACCGAACATGATCCAGGAGACTTGGACCCTACGCCAAGGCATCAGAGAGGCGGTCATGAGGGTGGGGGCGCCCCCCTAGGGCGCGCCTCCCTACCTCGTGGACCCCTCGGAGCTCCACCGACGTACTTCTTCCTCCTATGTATACCTACGTACCCCCGAACGAACAGAGACGGGGCCAAAAACCTAATTCCACCGCCGCAACTTTCTGTATCCACAAGATCCCATCTTGGGGCCTATTCCGGAGCTCCGCCGGAGAGGGTCATCATCACCGAGGGCTTCTACATCATCATAGCCTCTCTGATGAAGTGTGAGTAGTTTACCTCAGACCTTGGGTCCATAGTTAGTAACTAGATGGCTTCTTCTCTCTCTCTGAATCTCAATACAAAGTTCTCCCCCTCTCTTGTGGAGATCTATTCGATGTAATCTTCTTTTTGCGGTGGGTTTGTTGAGACCGATGAATTGTGGGTTTATGATCAAGTCTATCTATGAATAATATTTGAATCTTCTCTGAATTCTTTTATGTATGATTGGTTATCTTTGCAAGTCTCTTCGAATTATCCGTTTGGTTTGGCCAACTAGATTGGTAGTTCTTGCCATGGGAGAAGTGCTTAGCTTTGGGTTCGATCTTGCGGTGTCCTTTCCTAGTGACAGAAGGGGCAGTAAGGCACATATTGGATCGTTGCCATCGAGGATAACAAGATGGGGTTTATTTCATATTGCATGAATTTATCTCTCTACATCATGTCATCTTGCTTAAGGCGTTACTCTGTTTTTAACTTAATACTCTAGATGCATGCTGGATAGCGGTCGATGAGTGGAGTAATAGTAGTAGATGCAGGCAGGAGCCGGTCTACTTGTCTCGGACGTGATGCCTATATACATGATCATACCTAGATATTCTCATAACTATGCTCAATTCTGTCAATTGCTCAACAGTAATTTGTTCAGCCACCGTAGAATACTTATGCTCTTGAGAGAAGCCACTAGTGAAACCTATGGCCCCCGGGTCTATTCTCATCATATTAATCTCCATCACTTTAATCTTGCTTTGCTTTTTTACTTTGCCTTTACTTTTCACTTTGCATCTTTATACCAAAAATACCAAAAATATTATATCTACTAGATCTCACTCTCGTAAGTGATCGTGAAGGGATTGACAACCCCAAATCACGTTGGTTGTGAGTAGCTATCGTTTTGTGCAGGTACGAGGGACTTGAGCGTGGCCTCCTACTGGATTGATACCTTGTTTCTCAAAAACTGAGGAAAATGCTTACGCTACTCTGCTGCATCATCCCTTCCTCTTCGAGGAAAACCAACGCAAGCTTAAGACATAGCAAGAAGGATTTCTGGCACCGTTGCCGGGGAAGTCTACGCAAAAAGTCAACATACCAAGTACCCATCACAATCCCTATCGCTCGCATTACATTATTTGCCATTTGCCTCTCGTTTTCCTCTCCCCCACTTCACTCTTGCCGTTTTATTCGCCCTCTCTCTCTCTCTCTCTCTCTCTCTCTCTCTACCCTCCCTCTCTATTTACCTCTTTTGCCCGTTTGCTCTTGTTTGCTCGTGTGTTAGATTGCTTGTTTGTCGCGATGGCTCAAGATAATACCAAATTGTGTGACTTCACCAATACCAATAATAATGATTTCCTTAGCACTCCGATTGCTCCTCTTGCTAATACTGAATCTTGTGAAATCAGTACTGCTTTGTTGAATCTTCTTATGAAAGATCAATTCGCCAGCCTTCCTAGTGAAGATGCCGCTACTCATCTGAATAGCTTCGTTGATTTATGTGATATGCAAAAGAAAAAAGATGTCGATAATGATGTCGTTAAATTGAAGCTATTTCCTTTTTCGCTTAGAGATCGTGCTAGCTTGGTTTTCGTCTTTGCCTAAAAATAGTATTGATTCATGGAACAAGTGCAAAGATGATTTTATCTCTAAGTATTTTCCTCCCGCTTAGATCATCTCTCTTAGAAACAATATTATGAACTTTAAACAACTTGATCATGAACATGTTGCACAAGCTTGGGAGAGAATGAAATTAATGATACGTAATTTCCCTACTCATGGTTTGAATTTGTGGATGATTATACAAAATTTTTATGCCGGATTAAAATTTTCTTCTAGAAATCTTTTAGATTCGGCCGTGGGAGGCACTTTTATGGAAATCACTTTAGGAGATGCTACTAAACTCCTAGATAATATTATGGTTAATTATTCTCAATGGCATACTGAAAGATCTTCTAATAAAAAAGTGCATGCAATAGAAGAAATCAATGTGTTGAGTGGAAAGATGGATGAACTTATGAAATTATTTGCTACTAAGAGTGTTTCTTCTGATCCTAATGATATGCCTTTGTCTACTTTGATTGAGAATAACAATGAATCTATGGATGTGAATTTTGTTGGTAGGAATAATTTTTGGTAACAACACTTATAGAGGGAATTTTAATCCTAGGCCATATCCTAGTAATCCTTCTAATAATTATGGGAATTCCTACAACAACTCTTATGGAAATTATAATGAGATGCCCTCCGAATTTGAGAATAGTGTTAAAGAATTTATGAATTCACAAAAGAATTTTAATGCTTTGCTTGAAGAGAAATTGCTTAAAGTTGATGATTTGGCTAGGAACGTTGATAGAATTTCTCTTGAGGTTGATTCTTTAAAGCTTAGATCTATTCCTCCTAAGCATGATATCAATGAGTCTCTCAAAGCCATGAGAATTTCCATTGATGAGTGCAAGGAAAGAACCGCTAGGATGCGTGCTTCCAAAGATGCCTTTATTAAAGTGTGTTCCTCCAATTCCTATAAAAATCTAGATGAAGATCTAAAAGTTGTTGATGTGTCCCCTATTAAATCTTTGGTTTGCAATATGAATCTTGATGAAACTGAATATGATCTTCCTTTACCTACAAGGCGTTCTAAAAATTCGGAGTATTTAGATCTTAATGATGAAATTGATGAAAGTGGGATTGAGAGAAATAAAAATCTAGATGTTGCTAAACCCACTATACTGAATTTCAAGGAATTTAATTATGAAAGTTGCTCTTTAATTGATTGTATTTCCTTGTTGCAATCCGTGCTAAATTCTCCACATGCTTATAGTCAAAATAAAGCCTTCACCGAACATATTGTTGATGCCTTGATGCAATCTTATGAAGAAAAACTTGAGTTGAAAGTTTCTATCCCTAGAAAACTCTATGATGAGTGGGAACCAACTATTAAAATTAAAATTAAAGATCATGAGTTTTATGCTTTGTGTAATTTGGGTGCTAGTGTCTCCACTATCCCCAAAACTTTGTGTGATTTACTAGATTTCCGCGATTTTGTTGATTGCTCTCCAAACTTGCATCTTGCGGATTCCACTATTAAGAAACCTATGGGAAGAATTAATGATGTTCTTATTGTTGCAAATAGGAATTATGTTCCCGTAGATTTCATTGTTCTTGATATAGATTGAAATCCTTCTTGCCCTATTATTCTTGGTAGACCTTTCCTTAGAACGGTTGGTGCGATTATTGATATGAAGGAAGGGAATATTAGATTTCAATTTCCATTAAAAAAGAGCATGTAACACTTTCCAAGAAATAAAATAAAATTTCCATATGAAACTATCATGAGAGCCACTTATGGATTGCCTACCAAAGATGGCAATACATAGATCTATCCTCGCTTTTCTGCCTAGCTAGGGGCGTTAAACGATAGCGCTTGTTGGGAGGCAACCCAATTTTATTCTTATTCCTTGCTTTTTGCTCCTGTTTAGTAATAAATAAATTATTTAGCCTCTGTTTTGGTTGTGTTTTTTGTGTTTAATTAGTGTTTTTGCCAAGTAGAACCGTTGGGAAGACTTGGGGAAAGTCTTGTTGAACTTGCTGTAAAAAACAGAAACTTTAGCGCTCACGAGAACTGCTGTAATTTTTATTTGAAGAGTGATATTTAGTTAATTCTTTTTTCATATGATTAATAGATAAATTCCTCACGTCCAGCAATTTATTTTAGAATTTTTGGGGTTCCAGATCTTGCGCTAGCTACAGATTACTACAGACTGTTCTGTTTTTGACAGATTCAGTTTTTCGTGTGTTGTTTTCTTATTTTGATGAATCTATGGCTAGTAAAATAGTTTATAATCCATAGAGAAGTTGGAATACAGTAGGTTTAACACCAATATAAATTAATAATGAGTTCATTACAGTACCTTGAAGTTGTCTTTTGTTTTCTTTTGCTAACGAAGCTCACGAGTTTTCTAGTTTAAGTTTTGTGTTGTGAAGTTTTCACGTTTTGGGTGAATTCTTGTGATGGATTACGGAACAAGGAGTGGCAAGATCCTAAGCTTGTGGATGCCCATGGCACCTCCAAGATAATCCAAGGACACCAAAAAGTCAAAGCTTGGGGATGCCCCAGAAGGCATCCCCTTTTTCGTCCATTTCCATCGGTAATTTACTTGGAGCTATATTTTTATTCACCAACATGATATGTGTTTTGCTTGGAGCGTCTTGTATTATTTGTGTCTTTGTATCTTAGTATGCCACAATAATCCTTGCTGTACACACCTTTTGAGAGAGCCATACATGAATTAAAATTTCATAGAATACTCTATGTGCTTCACTTATATCTTTTGAGCTATGTAGTTTTGCTCTATGTGCTTCACTTATATCTTTTGAGCGTTATAATTTTGCTCTATGTGCTTCACTTAGATCTTTTAGAGCATGGTGGTTGATTTGTTTTAAAGAAACTATTGATCTCTCATGCTTCACTTAAATTATTTTGAGAGTCTCTTAATAGCATGGTAATTTTCTTAATAATAATATGCTTGGTATTCAAGATTTGTGAAACTTTCTTTTGAGTGAATTGAATACTAGGAAAAGTTGGATGCTTGATAATTGTTTTGAGATATGGAGGTAGTAATATCAAAGTCATGCTAGTTGATTAGCTGTGAATTTAAAGAATACTTGTGTTAAAGTTTGTGATTCCCGTAGCAGGCACGTATGGTGAACCGTTATGTGATGAAGTCGGAGCATGATTTATTTGTTGATTGTCTTCCTTATGAGTGGCGGTCGGGGACTAGCGATGGTCTTTTCCTACCAATCTACCCCCCTAGGAGCATGCGCGTAATACTTTGCTTTGATAACTTCTAGATTTTTGCAATAAGTATATGAGTTCTTTATGACTAATGTTGAGTCCATGGATTATACGCACTCTCACCCTTCCACCTTTGCTAGCCTCTCTAATACCGCACACTTTTCGCCGGTATCATACACCTACCATATACCTTCCTCAAAACAGCCACCATACCTACCTATTATGGCAGTACCATAGCCATTCCGAGATATATTGCCATGCAACTTTCCACCGTTCTGTTTATTATGACACACTCCATCATTGTCATATTGCATATCCCGGTACACCACCGGAGGCATTTACATAGAGTCATATTTTGTTCTAAGTATCGAGTTGTAATTGTTGAGTTGTAAGAAAAATAAAAGTGTGATGATCATCATTATTAGAGAATTGTCCCAGTGAGGAAAGAATGATGGAGACTATGATTCCCCCACAAGTCGGGATGAGACTCCGGACGAAACAAAAGAGGCCAAAGAAGCCCAAATAAAAAAAGAGAAAAAAGAGAGGCCATAAAAAAGGCCCAAATAAAAAAATAAAAAAAATGAATGAGAGAAAAAGAGAGAAGGGACAATGTTACTATCATTTTACCACATTTGTGCTTCAAAGTAGCACCATGATCTTCATAGTAGAGAGTCTCTCATGTTATCACTTTCATATACTAGTGGGAATCTTTCATTATAGAACTTGGCTTGTATATTCCAATGATGGGCTTCGTCAAATTTCCCTACGTCTTCATGAGCAAGCAAGTTGGATGCACACCCACTTAGTTTCTTTTTGAGCTTTCATATACTTATAGCTCTAGTGCACCCGTTGCATGGCAATCCCTACTCACTCACATTGATATCTATTGATGGGCATCTCCATAGCCCGTTGATACGCCTAGTTGATGTGAGACTATCTTCTCCTTTTTTGTCTTCTCCACAACCACCACTCTATTCCACCTATAGTGCTATATCCATGGCTCACGTTCATGTATTGCGTGAAGATTGAAAAAGTTTTGAAAAAGTTAGAGTATGAAACAATTGCTTGGCTTGTCATCGGGGTTGTGCATGATTTAAATACTTTGTGTGGTGAATATAGAGCGTAGCCAGACTATATGATTTTGTAGGGATAACTTTCTTTGGCCATGTTATTTTGAGAAGACATAATTGCTTTGTTAGTATGCTTGAAGTATTATTATTTTTATGTCAACATAAACTTTTGTCTTGAATCTTTCGAATCTGAATATTCATATCACAATTAAGAAGATTTGCATTGAAATTATGCCAAGTAGCACTCCACATCAAAAATTCTCTTTTTATCATTTACCTACTCGAGGACGAGCAGGAATTAAGCTTGGGGATGCCTGATACGTCTCCAATGTAACTATAATTTTTGATTGCTCCATGCTATATTATCTACTGTTTTGGACTATATTGGGCTTTATTTTCCACTTTTATATTATTTTTGGGACTAACCTATTAACCGGAGGCCCAGCCCAGAATTGCAGTTTTTTTTGCCTATTTCAGTGTTTCGGAGAAACAGAATATCAAACGGAGTCCAAACGGAATAAAACCTTCGGGAACGTGATTTTCTCACCAAACGTGATCTAGGAGACTTGGAACCTACTCCAAGGAGTCAAGGAGGCGGTCACGAGGGTGGGGGCTCCCCCCTAGGGTGCGCCCCCTGCCTCGTGGGCCCCTCGGAGCTCCACCGACGTACTTCTTCCTCCTATATATACCTACGTACCCCCAAACGAACAGAGACGGGGCCAAAAACCTAATTCCACCGCCACAACTTTCTGTATCCACGAGATCCCATCTTGGGGCCTGTTCCGGAGCTCCGCCGGAGAGGGTCTTCATCACGGAGGGCTTCTACATCATCATAGCCTCTCCGATGAAGTGTGAGTAGTTTACCTCAGACCTTCGGGTCCATAGTTAGTAGCTAGATGGCATCTTCTCTCTCTTTGAATCTCAATACAAAGTTCTCCCCCTCTCTTGTGGAGATCTATTCGATGTAATCTTCTTTTTGCGGTGTGTTTGTTGAGACCGATGAATTGTGGGTTTATGATCAAGTCTATCTATGAATAATATTTGAATCTTCTCTGAATTCTTTTATGTATTATTGGTTATCTTTGCAGGTCTCTTCGAATTATCCGTTTGGTTTGACCAACTAGATTGGTAGTTCTTGCCATGGGAGAAGTGCTTAGCTTTGGGTTCGATCTTGCGTGTCCTTTCCCAATGACAGAAGGGGCAGCAAGGCACATATTGCATCATTACCATTGAGGATAACAAGATGGGGTTTATTTCATATTGCATAAATTTATCTCTCTACATCATGTCATCTTGCTTAAGGCGTTACTCTGTTTTTAACTTAATACTCTAGATGCATGCTGGATAGCGGTCGATGAGTGGAGTAATAGTAGTAGATGCAGAATCATTTCAGTCTACTTGTCACGGACGTGATGCCTATATAAATGATCAGGCCTAGATATTCTCATAACTATGCTCAATTCTGTCAATTGCTCAACAATAATTTGTTCACCCACCGTAGAATACTTATGCTCTTGAGAGAAGCCACTAGTGAAACCTATGGCCCCCGGGTCTATTCTCACCATATTAATATCCATCACTTTAATCTTGCTTTGCTTTTTTACTTTGCCTTTACTTTTCACTTTGCATCTTTATACCAAAAATACCAAAAATATTATATCTATCAGATCTCACTCTCGTAAGTGACCGTGAAGGGATTGAAAACCCCTAATCGCGTTGGTTGCGAGTAGCTATTGTTTTGTGCAGGTAAGAGGGGCTTGAATGTGGCCTCCTACTGGATTGATACCTTGGTTATCAAAAACTGAGGGAAATAGTTACGCTACTCTACTGCATCATCCCTTCCTCTTCGGGGAAAACCAACGCAAACTCAAGACGTAGCAACGATGGCGGGGAAGCATCGTCGGGCCAACTGCTTTTCTCCTCTTGCAGTTGGGTTCGGTCGACGAAGACTCCATCGGCTCGCTCTGGCAGGACACCCTCACAAACGGCACCCTGTAGATGCTCGATCCTTCAATCTCTGGTGGATGCTCCATCTGGGATCGATACTCCCACCACCGCTCCCTCACGATCGGATTCGGCGAATCTGTTTGCTCCATGGCCCAGAGGAGCAGCTCTATGTACTCCGGCGCGACCCCCTCTGGGAGTATCGCCGCCTTTTTGCTTTGTTGCAGATATTTGGCCATGGATGTCGCCGTCGCCGCTAGTTGGTCCTTGTTGTCAAACCAAGACTGTATCTCCATCATCCTAGCTAGCTTCACAGGGTCGCCGTCTGCAATCCTCACGTATCGGTTGTACTCCTCCATCGATCTACTTCTCCACAGCACCTTCACTCGCCGGCGGTGGTTTTTGAATGGAAGAGGAGAGGAGCAGCGCTGGTTTTGGATTAGAACGGGAGAGGAGCGATGCTGGTTTTGGACTTGAACAGGAGAGGAGTGGCGCTGCATTTAGATTGGAACGGGAGAGGAGCGGCGGTGGTTTAAGAGGAGAAGAGCGGAAGAGCGGTGCTAGTCTTGGATGTATTTTTTTTTGTTGTTTTGAGTATTTTGGGTCAAAGTTTGACCACATACTGTATTTGACAAGCAAAATGTGAATGCATGTCACCAAAAATTGTATCGTTTGGTTCGTATCTGAATGTACTTTCAAATTATATTATTTTTGCAACGTATAACATATATTTTATGTGCGAAAATCATGGTCAATTATGACCCAGAATAAAAGGGAGACTAGTTAATGTGGGGTCGCTTTCTTAATTGAAGGGTAAATTGATTTTGATTTTCATCCAGTCACAGCGCGCCGGCCCTCTCGTCCAATCCTAAATCGCCGTCGCACGCTCCTCTCCCTCTTCTCCATTGCAAAACCACCTCCTCTCCTCTCCATCATCTCCATTCCAAAACCACCGTCTCGCCTCTCCCTCTTCTGATCTTCTCCATTGCAAAACCACCTCCTCTCCTCTCCGTTCCAAAACCACCGTCTCGCCTCTCCCTCTTCTCTATTGCAAGACCACCGCCTGTCCTTCATTTTCTAGACGCTTTGCTCCATGGCGTGGGCGCAATCCATGGATACAAAATTAGTATACTGTATACTATTTAAAAGTCGAGGGCGGGGCTTTTCCTGCGCGGTAGGCGGCGGGGCAGTTCTGCCTAGTCGGTTCGATAGAGACGCGAGAAGATGAGGGAGTAGGCTTCTGCAAACGTAGGGCTGTGTGATTTGACAGCGAGTTACTGGTGGACAGGTGGGGCCCCGTGATTTGACTTGCCATTATCATTTTAACGGCGGCGCTACGACCGGCGTGACTCTCCTGATTCCTAACCACCGCCATACAGGTGCCTCTCCCAATGCTCCACCATGTAGTAGAGGCTGGCTCTTGCATGACAGCCCACTTCTCCACTTTTTCCTTGCCTCTATTTCCTCCACATATGCAAAAATGCCATGTAAAGCGCACTATTGTACTTACTTTTACTTGCTCCTACATGTGCTTAAGCTTGCCACATAGGCATAAAGTCTGATGTGGCAAGTTAATCAAGGAGAGAGAGACTAGTTTGGTGACCCAAGGAAGAAATGGTGCTAAGCACGTGTACCTATGTGAAAAGACAATTTTGAGTCAATAGCTAATTAAATGAAGCAAACTTAGCAACACCATTTCATTGGAAGAGGTCACTCCTTGGCAAATGCAATAAATACTAGTACTCCCTGTGTCCCATAATATAAGAACGTTTTTGGCACTACACTAGTGTCAAAAACATTCTTATATTATGAGACGGAGGGAGTACGAAGAAAGAGATAGAGAGGAGTAAAAAAATACACTTATAGCCAACCTTATAGCCAAACTTGTAGTAGTATGAGTGACTAAGTGATGACTATGTATGACATGCCAACATTAGATAGCCTAACGCACTGTGTTAAATCTCCAAGGGCGCGACCGCGCGAGCGACGCGACGGTCGTGGTAGGCGCGACCATGATACGGGCTGCTGGCAGCCCTTGGATCTGAGATCAAACGGTCGCATGCTAAGTTGCTGAAAATTTGCAGAATAACCCTCCAGGTTAGGATATTCACCCATAGGTCTAGAATCACGCCACGCAACCATTCGATCTCAGATCCAAGGGCTCTCGGAAGCCCGTATCATGGGAGAATGGAAAGCCACTACCCTGCCGTTCGCACGCTAGCAGTTCACTCCTACTCATCCCCGCACGTCCTTCAATACTACGGCGGTTCGCTCCTAGTCGTCCCATCCATTCACATTACGGGAGTTCCACTAATCCTAACCCTCCTCCCAAATCCATGGCATCCCAAATCTCCACGATCGACGGTGAGTACAAGGTTAGAACCATCACCGATGATGAGTTCGGCGCCATCTACACCCGTTCTTCCGCGACGGTGAAAGGATGCCTTTCTCGCTTCAGATGCATTTTCAAAAACTCAAATGATGAGTGGGTCGTTGGGCTAGATGTTGAGTACACCGCAGTCCTGGGACCAGAGAAGGATCTAAAGGACGAAGAGAGAAAGAAGCCCGCTGTGATCCAGGTTTGCGTGCATGACTTATGCTTGGTTTACCACATATGCCATGCTGATGTTGAGTGCCAGGATTTCAAGGACTTCCTCGAGAGCAACCTAGTCAAATTCGTTACTGTAGACTTTAAGAACGATAGGGATGTCCTGCGTCGGATAGGTCTCGTTGTAGGCAACCCCTTCGACCTCCAGAAGAATCGGCTGGTGTCCTCTTGTCAGCCTTCATTGGTGATCCTGGAAGGAGCCATGGTTCATCCTTCATACGGTAAACTGGAGAAACCTCCATACACGTTTCATCATCATGCATGGCAGCGGAATGTACTAGATATAGACCACATCCACTACGCTGCAATGGATGGCTACCTTTGCTTCAATATCTACAAGGGTTGGACGAACAGCAACAGCCAAGTGTGTGGTATAAGGGACTTATTTTAGTCTGACTAAAAATAGTCTCTTTAAGAGGCTAAAGTTCCAAGCACCCCTGACTAAAGAGGGGCTAAAACTAGTCTTGAGACTAAATTTTTTTAGTCAGGGGTACCCCTACTAAAATGTGGATTAGTCCTCTCTCTACTCATTTAACTCCTCTCCTTTAACACAGGCGAGTTCTGGATTGGAGGGTTTGGAGGATAATAAATGCTCATTAACTTGATTTTAGCCTTTTTAGTATTTGGATCCAAGCATGGGTGAGGCTAGCATGTTTTAGTCCCACTACTTTTAGTCATGGGAATAACACGTATCCAAGCACCCTCTTAGTTTTATTTGAGGGGTGGGTTGTGCTGGACACCATTATTGTGACTAGCCTTTTTAATAGTACTATATGCATAATTTGGCGACGAGCGCTCTCTATATGTACCACCTTTTTTTAATTTCAAGTTTTGCTCCATGGCGCAATCCATCGATACTATTGCTGTACAAAAGTATACATTTTTTAAAAGGCTAGAGGGCGGGGCAATCTAGCTTGGTCGGTTTCACGAGAGGCAAGGGCCTTTGTGATTTGACGGCTCATTACTGCTGGAAGGCAGGGCCTTGTGATTTGACTGCTCGTATAAATGCGCCGATGACCTGATCGAGGAGGAGCAAAGAACCATGCGGTATACTCAAGTTTTCCACTGGAGTAGTACTGCGACGGAGGAGCACGAAACACGGCAGCCCAGTGCCATATGGCAATAAAAAATGATCTAATTTGCTAGTTATCTCATTGTTAGCATTGTTCTATTCATTCCCTCAAAAAAAAGAACATTGTTCTATTCATGCCTCGCAGAGAACGTGACACGTGCGGCGAAACACCCGAAGCAAAAGATGGAACACAGGAGCAAACGAAGAAGGAAGATTATCACCCCAAATGATCTAATTCGCCACGGAGTCGTAACTGCTTCTTCATCGCCTCCACGACCTCCATCTCTTTGCGCATCTCCTCCGCCATCTTCATCATTGTGTCCATGATGCGGCATTTCTTGACGCGAGCCTTCATCATCTGTTCCACGGCCATATTACGTAGCTTGACAGCAGCCGGGTGCTCGATGCGGAGCTTCGCCAACTCTTCCTTCTGTTCCATGGTGAGGGCCTGCAGCATCTTCATCGAGGAACTACTATTCTCATGCAGCTTCTTCCAGCCGCCGTTCTTCTCCTTCAACAGGCCGATCTCGTGTCAGAGCTTCGCATTGTCCTCCCGAAGTCACAGGATTTCGCCGGTCGCCTTCTTCTCCGAGGCAATGCTCTTCTTCAGCAGCATCACCAAGCCGGCGGTCAACTCCCCCTGCTAATTGAGCCTACTGGGCATGTCGTCGAGGCTCTCCTTCAGCAACTCCATCAAGCCTTGGATGAAGTCCTTCTGCTTATTGAGCTAATCGGGCATGCCGTCGAGGGATAACGACTCCAGCTCCGCTGGCTCGGCTTGTTCGCCTCCGCGGCTAGGGCGCTCCTAGGAGCCATCACCTACCCATGAGAGATCTTTCGAGGTCTCTGCATGGCGGCGAGCCCTCTCTTTTTTTTCCGCAGCCTTGGTTGCCACTCCCTTGTTACGAGTAGTTCTCGACCTAGAGCTCTGCTCACCGGCCATGGCAACTACGAACGAAGAAGAAGCACTTATGGGGAGGAAAGGTAGAGTGATTTTCGGTTAGGTAGTTCCCCTTTTTGTAACCTAAGTACTAGTACTAGTACTAATACCTACATAGTGGGAACACGTTCAGGTTTGGTACGTACTACTAGTAGGTGTGAGGAGGCTTTCGAATGTGATGGGAACAAGGTAAAGATTAACTGATGGTTTTGGTTTCGAGGCCCGAAACGGCTCCCGATGAGTTTAGCGGAACATAAATTTCAAGTACTACACTGCTCAAATGCGTAAATATTATGTTACTGTCAAAAATTGGCACAAAATACGAAGGAGACCAATGGAAGTACTACTAGCAACCCACGATTTAACTACTCGCATGCGCGCAGTGGAGTAATAATGTCTTTCTTCCGCCCTCACGTCCACTAAATTTGCATGCGCTGTATTAATTGACCATCAATGAAGTGGACGACTTTACACGCGTCAAATTATCACATGGGGTGGATCTTGGTACAAAATTGCATCTGCCCGTGTACCCGCGTGTGCGTGCGAGGAATGAGTGCGTGCATGGCGTGCGTGCACATCTTTGCTTCGTGCATGTACCGCCAGTATGGCTCAGGGAGGACGAGTACATTCTTCTGGAACCAGCAGCATGTCACTGTGATCAATCCACGCAAGGAGGTCGCGACAACGCCTACACATGTGCCACATGGCTTCATGAACTATAAGAGAGACACTATGTAGCGTGCCATTGGTATTCTAATTTACGTGTTTTGCACATACTCGAAGTACTAGTAAGGTACACGTGCATTGCACGCATCAGATTTTGCAACCAAATTATGAATAAATACCACACTATAGCATGTAAGCTCTGAGTCATATTTGCCTGATGTAGCCCTTCGTTTAATTCTTATAGTTCATCTCATTCAAAATCAATTAATTTTTATAAAAAAGCTAAGAACGCGGGAATAGGAAAAACATGGGATTATTGTGGAATGTCGTCTTGAATCCTACAGGATTGTACGAGTGTTTGATTGTGCATAGAAAAAACGCAGAATTCTTTCAAATAGGTTTGAGTGGATGGGATGTTTCCTATGAAATCTAGTGCAAATGAATCATATGGAAAAATCCCTATGGTTTACAATCCTACGAATCAAACAACCAAGATAGGAAAAATTCCTAATGATTAGAATCCTCCAAAATTCCTTTGAGAATCCTTTGAATCAAAGAATCCCTTAATCTATTTTATGATTCATGGAATTATGCGTTGTAAAGCATAAAGTAAAACAAATAATGGCAATTCAACTAGAAAAAGTTTGGGCAGTTATGATACGGAAGATTCTAGAACAAAAGAGAACCACTATTGTTTTGAGGTTTGTGCATTATGCTTAAGTTCAACCATGGAGTCTGCTAGATTGTACATGTGGCAAAATCCGGTGGGGGGCTAGAAGATGGTGCGAGGGGCCGAGTGGAGGGAGACTATGAAGGAATGCACAAGTGCGAGATCGATATTTAGAGAGCAGGGGCTAACATGTGCGCTGATGCGCGCAGTGGCGGAGCCATGAAAAATAAATGAGCTAGGGGGCCAAGCATTGCTAATCCTTTACGAGGAGGGTCAATTGATGAACTTAAACCATTTTTAGTAGCAATTGTCTAATGATCACATTCATATTAGCCTTAATATATAGTGATGTTAGGGGGGAGGGGGCAGGGCCCTTACTGCCCCTGTCTTCGCCATTGTGCACGCGTCTTAGAGATGAAGCGAAAGGCATGGATGATGAGAGGGGGACATTGGATACATAATTAATGTGGGTGTATTAGCTATATATGTTAATCCTATATAGAGAGGTATAGATTGATTGATGTGGACGTGGGAAAGAGGCTGAGACCTCACTGGATATATCGATTGATCGGTTTGTGTGGAAAACTATGAAAGACCTAGCTATATACACACATCCATAGAGGAACATCGATCATTGCGCATGCACGCGTGAGAGATAAAGAATGCCCGATATGATGGAGAGGGGGATGTGTGTTGGTGTGTGCCTTCATGGGAGATCGTCCTGAAGAAAAAGATTGCATGCGTGCGATGGATAATGCCGACTGGTAGTGTGTGTGCATGCATGCACAAGAGAAAGTTAGTGGTACAACTATAAAGAGAAGACTACTGTGTGGGTGTAAAAGAATAGCTGAATAGGTGAGGTGACAATCAATGTAAAGTTGAATTCAAATATTTGAATAAGAGATCCTGATGTTTGAAACCCATGCATGCATGAATATAACGGAGATCTGCGCGGTGTGGTTTGGAAACGAGCATGTTGTAATGTATACACATTGAACAAGGTCAGACTGATTTGAATTTGAGATACCGATGGCAGACATCATTTGGCCACGTCGCATCCGTGCATGAACACACTATTCTAATTGGAGATGATGGGCGGCTTTTGCATCACATATCTATATCTATACCCCTATATATATTATATTATATATATATTTTTATTGTGTGCGGGTAACTTTAACTTTGAAAGATGTCGTTGGACGAGGCGAATCTGATGGTCCAAAGATGGCAAATTTGAGCACTACTGGCCGTTGGATATCATCTAGATTCCACCAGATTTCGCCACATGTATAATCTAGAAGACTCCATGGTTGAACTTAAGCATAATGCACAAACATCAAAACACAAGCACTTCTTATTTGTTCTAGAATAAGCATAATGCAACCAAATTATGAATAAATACCACACTATAGCATGTAAGCTCTGAGTCATATATGCCTGATGTAGCCCTTCGTTTAATTCTTATAGTTCATCTCATTCAAAATCAATTAGTTTTTATAAAAAAGCTAAGAGCGCGGGAATAGGAAAAACATGGGATTATTGTGGAATGACGTCTTGAATCCTACAGGATTGTACGAGTGTTTGATTGTGCCTAGAAAAAACACAGAATTCTTTCAAATAGGTTTGAGTGGATGGGATGTTTCCTATGAAATCTAGTGCAAATGAATCATATGGAAAAATCCCTATGGTTTACAATCCTACGAATCAAACAACCAAGACAGGAAAAATTCCTAATGATTAGAATCCTCCAAAATTCCTTTGAGAATCCTTTGAATCAAAGAAGCCCTTAATCTATTTTATGATTCATGGAATTGTGCGTTGTAAAGCATAAAGTAAAAACAAATAATGGCAATTCAACTAGAAAAAAGTTTGGGCAGTTATGATACGGAAGATTCTAGAACAAAAGAGAACCACTGTTGTTTTGAGGTTTGTGCATTATGCTTAAGTTCAACCATGGAGTCTGCTAGATTGTACATGTGGCAAAATCCGGTGGGGGGCTAGAAGATGGTGTGAGGGCCGACTGGAGGGAGACTATGAAGGAATGCACAAGTGCGAGATCGATATTTAGAGAGCGGGGGCGAACATGTGCGCTGATGCGCGCAGTGGCGGAGCCATGAAAAATAAATGAGCTAGGGGGCCAAGCATTGCTAATCCTTTACGAGGAGGGTCAATTGATGAACTTAAACCATTTTTAGCAGTAATTGTCTAATGATCACATTCATATTAGCCTTGATATATAGTGATGTTAGGGGGGAGGGGGCAGGGCCCTTACTGCCCCTGTCTTCTCCATTGTGCACGTGTCTTAGAGATGAAGCGAAAGGCATGGATGATGAGAGGGGGACGTTGGATACATAATTAATGTGGGTGTATTAGCTATATATGTTAATCCTATATAGAGAGGTATAGATTGATCGATGTGGACGTGGGAAAGAGGGTGAGACCTCACTGGATATATCGATTGATCGGTTTGTGTGGAAAACTATGAAAGACCTAGCTATATACACACATCCATAGAGGAACATCGATCGTTGCGCATGCACGCGTGAGAGATAAAGAATGCCCGATATGATGGAGAGGGGGATGTGTGTTGGTGTGTGCCTTCATGGGAGACCGACCTGAAGAAAAAGATTGCATGCGTGCGATGGATAATGCTGACTGGTAGTGTGTGTGCATGCATGCACAAGAGAAAGTTAGTGGTACAATTATAAAGAGAAGACTACTGTGTGGGTGTAAAAGAATAGCTGAATAGGTGAGGTGACAATCAATGTAAAGTCGAATTCAAATATTTGAATAAGAGATCCTGATGTTTGAAACCCATGCATGCATGAATATAACGGAGATCTGCGCGGTGTGGTTTGGAAACGAGCATGTTGTAATGTATACACATTGAACAAGGTCAGACTGATTTGAATTTGAGATACCGATGGCAGACATCATTTGGCCACGTCGCATCCGTGCATGAACACACTATTCTAATTGGAGATGATGGGCGGCTTTTGCATCGCATATCTATATCTATACCCCTATATATATTATATTTTATATTTTTTTTATTGTGTGCGGGTAACTTTAACTTTGAAAGATGTCGTTGGACGAGGCGAATCTGATGGTCCAAAGATGGCAAATTTGAGCACTACCGGCCATTGGATATCATCTAGATTCCACCAGATTTCGCCACATGTATAATCTAGAAGACTCCATGGTTGAACTTAAGCATAATGCACAAACATCAAAACACAAGCACTTCTTATTTATTCTAGAATCTTCCGTATCAGAATTGCCCAAATGTTTTTCTACATGATTTGCCATTATTTGTTTTTACTTTATGTCTTACGACGCACAATTCCATGAATCTTAAAATAGATTAGCTTTCTTATAAAAACTAGATGATTTTGAATGAAATGAACTATAAGAATTAAACGAACATCCACATCATGCATATATGACTCAAAGCTTGCATGCTATAATGTGGCATTTATTCATAATTTGCTTGCCAAATCTCATGTGTGCAATGCATGTGTACCTTACTCTAGTCTAAATGGTGTTTGTGTGTGTGTTGTGCGTGTTGAGGTGCAAATTGTCTTTTTTTGGGTACACGTTAAGCTTGTTCTTCCGAAATTTCAAGCTGCGCCTTGTTATGCCGAAAATTCAAGCTAGCGTCTCTGTCTATCGTGATGCGGAACTCCCGCCTCTTCAACCCGCGCCTTGTTTGCCCGAAATATTTAAGATATATCTTTGTCTCGTTGTGCTCCGACAACTCCCTCCATCTCAACCCGCGCCTTGCTATTCCGAAATTACAACGCATGCGAAAACTCCCACCTCCCGTGAAATCCCGACACGCGAAATGCCAGTGGTACCCCTGAACCGAAAGAACCACCTCAAATCAGTGGGGGCACTTTCGTAACTTACCCCACATTTCGGACAAGCACGTCTCTAAGCCATGGTTCCCCACTGCCATCCCATCCGCCCACCCATTTGTACACCAAGGCCGCGAAAACCTGCGATGAAACCCCACACCCTGCTCCGTCCGCCACCCAGCCGGAGCCTCTTCCCCGACGACATCGTCCACAGCAACACCTCGACGTCCCTCATCCACCGTACCGGATGAGGATCCGTCGTCGATCTCATCGTCCCGCTAGTTCAGCCACCCCGTCCTCCACCTCCAAGGGGCTACCCCGACGTTCCCCTCGTCTTTCACGCCACCTCCATTCCCACACCGCCATGTTCACCTGCACCACCGGAAGAGCATCATCATTACCGTTTCCTCGGATGAAGCTGCGGCCTAATCGGCGCCACCAAAGAGGTTGTACACTAATCATGGCATTTTCTTCTTGATTCGATATCACGGTGCTGCCGGCGCTCGGTCCCGAGCCGACACGGCGCTGCTCCATCCACGGCGGCGTCGCCGGCCACTTCCACCACGGTGTCGCTCCCTTGGCGGCGACGTCCACATCAGTAGGACCTACTGCTGCTTTAGCTCTTGCTCGCGCTGCTGCTCTACTATTGCTCTCGGTCCCCTGCCTGGTCTGCTCTTGCTATTGCTCTTGCTCCTGCACTCGCTCTTGCTCTTGCTTGCGATGCTGCTCCGATTTAGCTACACTTCACTCCGATGCTGCCGGGGTGAAGGAAGAACCAGCCGCAGCGGGGAGGGGGCTCGTCGGAGAGGTACCCCACTATCTATCTTAGGGTTCAGGATGGGGGCGGTGGTCGCCGGTGGTGGCGGGGCGTTGGCGGGACGGTGGTGTGGGGATCACCGGAGAAAAGCTCGGCACG
>NC_041382.1:182528681-182531339 GCF_002162155.2 Triticum dicoccoides | reverse complement strand
GCGGTGGAGAGTGTTTTCGGGGTGGGCGGGGTGGCGCACCACCGGCCGCGGGCGGCGGGCGGCTGCTGTTTGGCCGGCCCAGGGGGGTGGAGGTTGAAGATGAACCGCAGGCCATTGATTTCGTATCCAATGGCTGCAAAATCGACTGACCAGAGATGAAAAAGTCAGTCGACCGACGTGTAGCCTCACCTTGCTAGTGCGTTCAGTTTCGACAGCTAAATTCAGTTTCGATAGCAAAATTCAGTTTCGACAGTTAAGTTCAGTTTCGACAGTTAAGTTCAGTTTCGACAATTAAATTCAGTTTCGACAGTTAAGTTCAGAGATGAGCGGCTGATGTATTTTACATCTAGCACTTTGTGGTTATGTATTTTACGTCATGTATTGGAGATGCTATTAGAATTCCACTTAGGTTAATGTTGTTCATTGTCTCTATTGTCCTGCTTCAGCCTCGACGTCGTACAACTCACCGGAGCTGCTCCAACGACGAAAACCTCCATCATAGCGGAGCAGTACCTCGGGCTCCATCTCCATATGCCTAAGATCTTCTTCCCCTCCTCCGACAGCCAAGTCAGCCAGAGCATCCTCACCGGCCAACCCAATCACGCTGAGATCGACATGGCTTCGCCAAAGAGGTTGTACACTTGTTGCATCTCTTTTTTACTCTACATGTTATATATATATTGTCCACTGAGCACTTGTAGTAACGGGAAATATGATTATTTTATCCTACTATATGACAAGCAGTGAGGTACCAGGCAACTTAGCTATCCGTGATGGACTCTCTTGAACGCCATCATTATTTATCTCTGCGCGTTTGAGCTATGCATTTGTCGATGGGCCTGGGAGTTGAGCTAGTATGGCAGTGGCCTGGGTCCAAAGTAATAGAAGTAGCACAAAAACATTTTTTAGTGTAGGATTTTCCTTGCTCAAGCCTGCCTACTAGAATCGCCAGTGCTTGAAAGGAAAAGTGAATGAAAAACATCAGAATTGGAAAGTTTCCTATGGTACTACTTTTCATGAATTTGGTGCAAAGGAATGGAGCAAAGGAAAACTGTAGGATTTGTTCCTTTAGTGTCTCCTTGAAAGAAAAACCGTAGGAATTCTAATTTCCACATCTCCTCCTTTTCATATTCCTATTCATCAAGCACAAGACTAAGAGATAGTAGCATAATAGCATTATAACCGTACATTTTCTTGTGGTTTGACTTAATCTCACCATGCTTTTTTGCATCATGTGATCTTCCAATTGTTGTGAATCAAACACCCAGATTGGCAGAAATCCTGTGTTTTTAAATTCTTTGTTTTGCACGTGCATTCATATCCTATTCCTGTCTATTTCCTATCCCTGCATTGTTAGAATCCTCAAATTCAAACAAGCCCTTACTCAATTACTTTTGTTACAGATGTGTCAAAGAAAACCTTGTGTGGTTTGTCCTGCTCCTGCGGCGCTGTGTTCCACCCTAGCTCAGCTGCTCCAACGATGGAAGGGTTCACCACAGCAGGGATCCGCTCTCTAGACTATCTTTCACCGCCTCAGATCTTCTTCCCCGCCGCCGGCAACCACGACAACTGCATTACCATCATCAACTAAGCAGATGACCATGAGGACTACACGGGTCCGCAAGAGAGGTCGCACTCTTCCGTGTCTGCTTACGTTATGCGTCGCTTAATATGATGACATGCTACGTTTATCGTCGTGTTCACCTATTAGACTCCGAGTCAGGTCCAAACTAATGCTGAAACTTGAGTTTTTAAATGGTTGTGGGGTACATATTGGGGCAGCAATCATTACTATCTGTCTACTATCTGGTTAATCTCTGGTGTCTACTATGAGTTTCATGTTGGGTGCAAACAAACATTAAAGGAGCCATTATCTTTATTTTTTAACTAAAGCTATTATCTGCCTGCTATCATTGGTTTTGGGTCTATCCACAGTTTGCTACCATCACTCTGGATTTGTGCATGCACTCCTTACATAATCTCACTATGTTTTATTCCTATGCATGCCAGTTATTGTACACAATGGAACTGATCATGTACAACAAAAGAGACGAGCCTTGCGTGGCAATAAAATTTCATGCAGACGTCGTTCCCTGGTGGGCGTAAAAGCAGCCCCCCTCCACCCATTTCGAATCGTAATCAAGAGGAAGATAACTATTATGAGGGGGATTCAGAAGGAGAAGACCGCTCCTATTTACCCCATGAGGTCTTCGCTCTAACTTGGCATGCTGATGTTGGTAATATCATGCATATGGTGCCTTGCATTGCTTACTGTATACATTAAAGATGTCATCTACTTAGTTTAGACATGCTTTGTGTCAATGCCATCTGTTTAGTTTCTTTATCGTATATATGAATCATGCAATGCCATCTTGTCTAGCCAGGCATCATATATGTGAATTTTGCAATGCCACCCTGGTTAGCCAGTCATCTTATATGTGAATTATATCATGCCATCATTTTTTATTACGTGTTAAATTTGTCAACAATTTTAGTACATTGAATTACTCTTCCTATGCATCAGCCATTTGGCATGGTCATGGAAAATCTGGAGTGGAAAAAAGGTCTTCAAAGCAGACAATGCTATCTGACGAAGCGCATGTCTTGCTGGTTACCGATAGCTCCTCAGAGGAGGATTCAGAGACAGATGACCAGTCA
>NC_041382.1:182523541-182528501 GCF_002162155.2 Triticum dicoccoides | reverse complement strand
CCCGAACTTGGCAAGGTTATGTTGCTCATATCGTGCGTATGGTATCTCGCATTGCTATGTCATTTGCTTAGTTTAGATATGCTTTGTGTGAATGCCACCTGTTTAGTGTCTAATTACCATATATGTGAATTATGCAATGCCATCTTGTTGCAAGACATTATATATGTGAATTATGCAATGTTATCTTGTTGCAAGGCATTATGTATGTGAATTATGCAATGCCATGTTGTTTAGGCAAGCGTCATATATGTGAATTATATCATGCCGTCCTTTTTTGTATTTCTCATTGCTTTTGTCGACAATGTTTGTATATTCAACTTCTCTTCCTATGCATCAGCCATTTGAATTGGTGATGGAGAAATCTGGAGTGAAAACAAGGTCTTCAGAGCAGACAATGCTACCTGCTGAAGCGGATATCTTGCTGGTTACAGATAGCTCTTCAGAGGAGGATTCAGAGGCAGATGACCAGTCCTATTATCCCCCTGAGGTGTATGCTCAAACTTGGCAGGGTTATATTACTCATATAATGCATATGTTGTATTGCAATGCTTAGTTTTTACATCATATACACAATATTGAATGCCATTTCCTTAGTTGACACATCAAATATGTGATTGCCCTCTGCTCACTTCCTTAGTATATAAATCATATATTTGAATTATGTCATGCCATGATGTTTACATAGACAGCATGTATCTGAATTATGGCATGCCAACCCAATTTCCTAAAGACATAATATAGTTATATCATCTCATCCTGTTTACATAGTCATCATATTTAAATTATGTCATTCTATCCGTGAATTATATCATGCCATCATGTTTCCATCGACGGCATGTTTGTGATTTATGGCATGCCAACCACTTTAATAGACACATCGTATAGTTATATCATGTCATCCTGTTTACATAGTCATCATATTTTGAAGTATGTCATTCTATCCTGTTTAGTTAGCCATCATACATGTGAAATTGTGTGATGCTATCCTGTTTAATTAGCCATCATATATGTGAAATTATGTCCTGTTATTCTGTTTGCTTAGACAACATAAATGTGAATTATTTCATGCCCTGTTTTCTTCCCTACTATCCATTGCACCTGTCTATCTTACAATGTCTGTACATTCAGTTACTTTTCTTGTTTATCAGCCATTTCAATTGGAGGGAGTGATGGCAGTATCTGTGGGAGTAAAAACACGGTCTTCAGAAAAGATCGTGCTACCTGTCGATGCAGATAGAACCACGGTTGTACTTGCCCAAGAACCAGCCCCACCACACATAACCCACACTCATGCAGATTGTACCCCTACCCAGTTGGACAGAGAACCAGCTACACCCCTTCTAACCCCAACCCCAGCAAATAGACACCCAGTTCCCGTTGACACAGCACCGTCTCCACCATAGAGCACCCAAACACGAGCAGTTACTAAGGCAACTATAGTGCCCAAATCACGAGGACCACCACTCCGAACCCGAAGTCAACGCTTAAAGCAGAAGAAGAATTGTTCTCGGGTCAGGTTCCGTAGCTATGGTTCATACTACTTTGCTCTTGCATCACTGTATTTACTGATACCAACTAATTTCAAATTTAAAGGATGCAATTGAAACTCCAATGGCGCAACAGGTATGTTTTAAACTTGTTTCTTCAACGTGTTTGGCTGTTTGCTGTTGTTTAACTTGCTCTATGTTGATTTCAGTTTCAATTGAATAAACAGTTATGTTCTCATGCCATGCACATTACAAGTGTTGTTATTGCTGTGTAGTTTCCCACACTTATATTCTGTCTATGCTGCTTTGTCTTAAATAGATATGATTCGAACTGTATCTATCTTGGCAACATAAACTAGAATGATATAGACCATACAGTGACCATACTACATAGATATATGTTTGTTTCATGCTGTTATCCTGTCCACCTTACTACTGAACTAGTTTACCAAAATGAGTTTCATATACTACGTTGTAAACCTGAGATGTGTTTGTTTGTTTCTCTTTTAGAACACGGATAAAATATTGGAGAAGAGTACCCTGTTATGCAATGGTAAAGGAAGTAATGCAGATAAGGTTCAAGATAGTGAGACATCCCTGTTGGTCTCCAAGAAAGCTGATAAAAACTATATTGAAGACACTGAGACAACCCCAAAGTCCTGTCTTGATGTAGTGTTCAAGTTACTGGCTACCACTGCTGGTCTTCGAACTCATTGCCTGAATCATTTCGGCTTCTTGAGTCTCAACTTCAAGTTGAAAGGCATCGATCAGATGTTATGCGACAGGAAGCCGAAGGACTGAGGAAGTCCCTGCAGAATTCAGATGCATACTTTCTGGTGCAACAGCAAGCGCTGGAGGACTTAAGCGCCAAACAAGAGAAAGTTAATAATCTTGCTAAGCATCTTGCCAGCATTATGGGTACCCAGGATATTGTTTCTTGAGCTCTTCTAAAGTGGTTTCAGTTCTGGACCTGTTTTGCTACGGCATTTATATGCTGCTGTGTTCCCTATATTTGCACTAGTGGCGAACTTTGATGCCCAGTGGATGTAATATGTGTAATAGCCGTGATAGCCTAGTGTAAGTTGCTTGCATATTTATTTCCTTGTTGTCTTGTTTATTTGTTTGCTGGTAGTCAGTGCAGTTCTTTTTCTGCGGTTTGCTAGTGGCTGCAATAACCTATTTTTTAAAACTAGGCCACAATAACCGTGGGCTAATATTTACTGTACTAACACTGGGCCTCCTACGGGCCGTAGAAACAGTGGGCCTTCTATGGGCCGTATAAACAGTGGGCCTTCTACGGGCCGTAGAAACAGTGGGCCTTCTACGGGCCGTATCATCAATGGGCCTTCTACGGGCCATATCATCAATGGGCCTTATACGAGCTGTATGATCGATTTGCCAAACATGGGCCAAATAGACCGCATTCTAGCCGTAAACGGACTAGGGATGGAATCGTCCGTTCATGGGCCGACCATAATGGGCCATCATTAATAGGCCGTATTTGATGACGCTATGAAAATGGCCCAACGTATTAACGAACCACAAATGGGCCAACTGTAACCACGGGCTGAATTTGGCCCACAAGTAGAAAATAACAGTAACGGGCCGTAAGTAAACAAATGCTGGAAATGAGCCCAAGAGTAAATGGGCTCTGAGAAGGCCGAAAGATAACATGGGCTGGAAACGGCCCGACGGAATAACGGGCCATTAACGGGTATAAAGTGATACACTGTTCATTACGGGCTAGTTTCACCATGGGCCGTTAATGGGTGTAAAGTGATACACTGTTCATTACGGGCCAGTTTCACCACGGGCCGTTAATAGGCCAAGAGTTACATAGGGCCTCATATGGGCCAAAAGACGTCATGGGCCATACATGGGCCAGAAGTGAAAACGGGCTGGAATCATATTGGATGGCCCAGATGACGCTACTGGGCCTAATTCAGATAGGGCGTAACGGGCCTTGGGTTAGCGGGTTGTGGGCTATATGCGAACAGGCCGTTAACAGGCTTTCCATGGGCTGGCCCGCCACCTTTTGACCAAGTCAAACGGGCCGGCCTTTTCACAGGAATTGGCCTCTATTGGGCCGTGCCATGTGTGAACGTATCATAGGCGCCTTCTGTCCAATGAGTGGATGACATCTGTCCCGACGATGAGCCGACACGTGTTTCCTCCAGCCAATGATGATTTTACACGTGGAAAATCCCCATTAGTCGGGGCTGTTAACGGGTTATCAGATCCAAAACCCGACCCGATAGCTTAATGGCATTCCGTTACGGTGGATGCCACGTGTCGGTCACCCTTGACAAAAGCACTTCTGTGACGCGCGATTTATCGTCATGGAAGTGGACACTTCCGTGATGATAATTTTGGTAATGGCATGGAACACTTCTACGACAGCACATGTATGACTATCTTGATTCTGTCACAAATTTGTCATGGATGTACATGCATGACAAAAAAAGCGACCTACTGTGACAAACACATATCATCACGGAAGTGTATTTTTTTTGTAGTATAGACAACAACATGTCCCTAGTGAGCCTCTACCAGACTAGCTCGTTGATCAAAGATGGCTATTGTTTCCTAGCCATAGACATGAGTTGTCGTTTGATAACGGGATCACATCATTAGGAGAATGATGTGCTGGACAAGACCCTAATTATGAATGTAGCATATGACCGTGTCAAGTTTATTGCTATCATTTTCTGCATGTCAAGTATATGTTTCTATGACCATGAGATCATGCAACTCACTAACACCGGAGGAGTACCTTGTGTCTACCAAACATCGCAACGTAACTGGGTGACTACAAATGTGCTCTACAGGTATCTCCGAGGGTGTCTATTGAGTTGGCATGGATCAAGACTGGGATTTGTCACTCCATGTGACGGAGAGGTATCTCAGGGCCGACTCGGTAATACATCATCACAATGAGCTTGCAAGCAATGTGACTAATGGGTTATCCACGGGTTCTTGTATTACAAAACGACTAAAAAGACTTGTAGGTAACAATATTGAACTAGGTACGGTGATGCCGATGATCAAATCTCGGGCAAGTAACATATCGATAGACAAAGGTAACTACATACAGGATTATCTGAATCGTTGACATCGAGGTTCAACCAATAAAGATCTTCGTAGAATATGTAGGAACCAATACGGACATCCATATGCCGCTATTGGTTATTGACCGTAGAGGTGTCTCGGTCATGTCTGCATAGTTCTCGAACCCGTAGGTCTACACACTTACCGTTTGGTGATGATATAAGTATAGCTGAGTTGTTATGGTGGTAACCGAAGGTTGTTCGGAGTCCCAGATGAGATCTCGGACATGACGAGGAACTCCAGAATGGTCCAGAGGTGAAGATCGATATATAGGACGAAGGGAATCAGAGTCTGGAAGTGTTCCGGGGGTACCAGGTTATGACCAGGAGAACCGGAAGGGGTTTCAAGGGGGCCCGGCAAGTGTT